>NC_139251.1:14919788-15072712 GCF_977018435.1 Lepisma saccharinum | reverse complement strand
TGAAGCGATGCGTTCCAGGGTTGCCAGGAACACACATATTCTGTGAAAAATGACATGGCTACAATCAGCCACATTATGTACCGTAAAATTAAACGAGAAAACACGTTCTGTAACCTAACAGGAAGTAAACAAACGATACGAAAAATGGTAGAAAGAAAACAGAATTCAAGTGGAAGTGGTCATATAGAATTTTGTTTCAGCTTACATGTTAGATATTTGCAAATATAGTTACCAAGTTGGCATCTATAATTTAGTCTTATACACTACGTCCTTCTGATACCAGTTGTCAGTGACACACTGAACAGATGACAAAATAGAAATGATAGAACTCAAAATTCCAAAGGTAAGCAATACATAGGTAAATATAATGTATATTCAGGGCATTATGAGGCAAGTGGCAAAAATGGTTGAAAATACAGGGATATAAGCAGTAGTAATACAAGCACTCCGACGACTATGTTTATCTATCCACCGGATACACATGTAATAGTTTGCAACTGTGAACAGGACAGTACATTCGCTACTGATTCATCATTAGATTGTTACTGTGGTTGTACGTGTTTTAGCCGAAATGTAACAACGTGAACCTCGGATACTTCCCTTATCAGTACAAAAGTACCACATGGCATCTGGACACAAACCTGTAGATATCAACCTTGCAACGAGATTTGCAAATATTTGACATGAAGCTGGGCGTAAACAGCCACATGTAAATAGCCACATGTAAGCTGTAAGTTCAATGAAATTTATTGTTGTTGATATTTGATATGTAGGCTGAGACAAAATCCGATTTTGACCCTTCATTTTGAATACGTTTTTTTACCATTCTCATATCGTTGGTTCACTTCTCCCTCCCCGGAGATGACTGCTAATCTACTGGCTGGTAGGGCTATGATGTTCGGTCTTCTGGACGCGTTTCTAGCTTCGTTTTACAGCTAATAATGTGGTTGGTAGTTTGTCATTTTTCACAAAATTTGTGTGTTCCTTGCAACCCTGCCGTGGGCTGTTTCGCCGCAGGAAATGACGTCACAGATACGATCAAATGTTGTGTTGGGTTGCCAGCATCCAGGCGGCAAAACGGTCTTTTTTGAACGACTGTAGCGTCGAATCGACGCACCAACGAGAAAAATGTTACTGAGAAAAGTTGTTTTTTTTATGTCCTCTATACGAATCTGGGTTCCGTGGGCGCCATTAAAATGACACCCTGTGTGTGTGTATATATATATATATATATATATATATATATATATATATATATACATATACAGGGTTAGTCAAAAGTATCGGGACAGGCCAGTAATAACAAGACGCGTGGACGGAGGAAAATCACATGTTGCAAGTGGGTATTGGTGCGGAAACTGCATTGAATGGGGGGGGGGGGGTGGCCATCATGGCAGACATCTTGGATTCCGCCATATTGGATATCACAAAATATTTTTAAATGGAAAGGTGTATGTATGATAGATCGGGATATCGTGCAGGCCATTCGATCATACCTCAACTTGCAATCCATCGTTGTGGAAAGGTTTCACGTAAGTATTGTCGAACATCCCGTCCATAGTGTGGCGGCGCTCCCGTCCTGTTGGAACCAAAAACGATTAAAGTCCTGTGTGGACACTTGGATGGCAGGGACAATACTTCTCACCTGTCAGATTTCCGTCAATGAAAAAGGGCCAAGGATGATGCCTCCCATCATTCCTACCCAAACATTCAGTTTCTGTGGATATTGGGTATGATGTTCCATCATCCAATGCGGGTTTTCATCGCTCCAATAGTGACAGTTATGTCGGTTCACCTGCCGTTTAACATACTGTAAATGTCGCTTCATCACAGAATACAATGTCATTGACGTGAATACTATCGTTATTGATATTTCGCATTATTACTTCACACACTTCAATCCGGCGACCATAGTCATCTTCCGTCAGTTCGTGCACTAAACTCACTTTGTAGGGTTTAAACTTACTGCGCACTAAAATTCGTTGCACTGAACTCTGGGAGATGTCCAGCGCTGGTTGTCGATGTATGCGGATTTTCCACAGAAGATTGTAACACATTCAAAGAAACTGCTTCGTTCTACACGATTTCGGCCTTCCTGATCGCACACGGTCTTTAACACTTCCACTTGCTGCAAAACGTCGAATGGTTCTTTCGATGGTTAACTTCGAAGTTGGGATACGTTCAGGGAATGTTGCATTAATTAACTGTCACAATTCGGTATACGATCGCTTGCGATCTCCATAGACATGCATCATTAATAACTTAATACGTTCTCGTTCACTGAGCTCCATTTTGAGCACTGACACAGACACAAATCTCCTTCCTTTGGCACAACACTCACCAACATGAGCGACATGCAGAACGTTCGCAAGGACGATAACAAATGCAACTGACCTTCGAGGAAGTTGACTACAATCTACAAGAGATGTGTACAGGTAGAGTCCATAACCAGACGAACACTGTTATTGCTGTCCATGGAAGGGAAAGTAAAACAAATACGTATCCTACCTGATGCTCTTAATTCGTCGAATAGGATTGTTAGCTACAAAAGAGTATGTTGCTCTGTTGTTAAGGAAGGAATATTTAGACTGGCATTCTTTAATTCGGTAATTTGTGATATTATGTTGTTTTCAACATACTATTAAAACAACTTGGGGAAAGGACTAGTGGCAGGAAGGAAGAAACGAAGAGAAGTAGAAGTCAGGGCCTCGAATTAAGGTACCATTCCGCCTTTCGCGTGGGGGTACTGAGGAAAACCGATCTCCCGATCTATCACCACTGGATTACTTTCTATGGGCACATGAAGAACAAAGTGTATCGCACCATACCACACTCCCTGAATGATCTACGGAATTGCATTGTGGACGAAACAAGAGGACTTTCTCGGGATATGCTACAACCTGCACCTTGCAGTTTTTACGATCGGTTGGCATATTGTCAGACAGTCGACGGGAAGCAGTTTGAGCACTTGCTTTGAGGCATTCTGTAAGTCAATGTCATGTTTTCTTGTTCATGCTCTCTGTAATTTGCAGTGTACAGTTACCCACAATAATACAGTAAAAATTATTTCAGACAAATCTAATTTTTTGCAGTCAAACGTAGCACACCCTATCTCTTCCACGAATGGCGATAGGCCCAAAATGAGTTCGGATTGTCGTTTGTGGGACGATTCTAGCCTAAATTGATGTTTCATACAAATAAAGTGGACATCAAACAAAAACTCAAAAAACTTTGTAAGTAATGGCTGTAATCCACCTTTATTCTTTCCGTGTTAACTTACGACGCCACCTTGTTTCAAGAAAACTTCTTCTTCGTCATCTTTTTTCTCAAAATTTGATATTTGTATTGGAAGCTCGAACCTTTCGTGACGAAATCGTAAATCAGGCACTCAACATACTCAGTCATGGGTATTAGAATAAATATTAAGTAAACAGAACATGATCTAATGTATCTAAATTGTTATGAGTTCATTAGAAAGCCTTGTCACGTGCAAGTTGGCCTCTTTTCGCCGATTGTTTTGATGGCCTTGAACTTGGAACGGTGCTTTGCCGATACTTGTACGGCTTCCACGTGCATGCTCTAAACTTCGATTATCCACTTCATATATATATATATATATATATATATATATATATATATATATATATATATATATAAGTATCTACTGGGATAACTGTCTTATAGTTTTCAATAAAATTATTATCCTATACACTCGGCACTTGTTTTAAAGTAGGGCTTGATTGCGCATCTTGAAAAAATGTTATTGAGCTGCACTTCATTGCTCCATGTATGCATGTGCTAGGGAAAGATGTGGCTTACACATGCAGTAGCGGCGATTAGAGAGGGCGAGGGGGCAGTTGCCCCTCACTTTTGCTCCCACACTATGCTAAACCTTATCTACCAAGGGAAAGTAAACTGTCCTTGCCTTGTCCTTGAATTTCTGTAATTTTACGTCACCTGGACCACAATTCGAATTTAAGGTTTCTGTCTTCGTAGGACATTGACGATTCAGAGAGATGTAGAGGAAGTTAGAGAACACCCACCCACCCTCTGATTTTCCGATAATATTTACAGCTATTGGCGGGAATATACTCCTCAGTGGCGAGTGTGTTGGGCGCTGACCACTTAGACAGGGGTAGGTCGCGCCATCCTTGAGTATGGGGAGTGTTCGCCAGTAGTACTGACCTTTCATCCACGAATGTCGGTAGCTGCATTTCCATCAGATGTTTCGTGTACTGCACTAATCAGGCACACAGTGTGGTTAACCTAAATGTTATCAGAGGAATGGTGCAATTCCAAGGAGGGAATATTCGCTTTATTTATTTATTTATTTGAACACAACAGGCGAATGCCCAATTATAGTGTTCCATATTTTATGATAAACATAAAGTATGTCAACGCAAAAGTACATTGTAAATGTACACAAAAGATAATATAGTTACTAAAAACAAAAACATTAAAATGATAATTCAAGTACAATTGAAAGAGTAACATAAAATATCAGACGTAGCTATCCGATACAAAAATTGCCTACTTGAACACAAAATTTAAAATATTACAACCATGGGCGTATTTAAGGGCAGTTCAATGGGTCCAAATCACCCCTTATGGTTGAATAAAATTACCAGACTACCTGTTCTATCCGCTTGTTCATAAAAAATTCTTCGGACTTATTATATTCTCCTAAATTCGAGACGTATAGGACGGGATATGGATGGGAAGAAAATTACGTAATTTCACACACTAGATGGGACTGCAGACAAAATGTCTGCAATTTCCTGATAGTTTCGGAATTTCTGAGATAAGAAACTGCATTTGTACTACCGAATCAGTTATATTTTTTTCCTTCGAGTTTTCTTAAAGAAATCTTGTTTTTAAAAACGCAGTGCAAGGAAATGAGGGAAACACCGTAACATTCATAAGTTGTTTGACAGAAGATGAACAAAAAAGCTTCAACACTAAGTAGCGTAGCTTGTGGAATTGTATTCACTAATTATAGAAACTACGGACCTTACAATTTACTAGTAAAAGAGAAATATTTCAGCTTCTTCACTATGTAACCTGTGGGGAGTTTGAAACATCTTCATTGTTCTAACCAAATTGTTTTCATGCAGTGCAAGATTATGTTGGGCACCTCAAAATGGGTACTGTGCACATGTCAGTATTCTAAACGAGATACTAAAAAAATTGCCCCCCTAATCATGGACGTCCGCAGATTTTTTCACGGAGGGACAAGCAAGGTATTTTTCCATGGTGCATATTACCCCGATAATAGTGTTGCTCCCTGAAAAAACATCACTTGAATTTGAAATTATCGCATTCCCGCATGCCCATTATAATAAAATTAATATAAATTACTGTAACTGAAATCAAATTGTACATGTAAAATATATACTTTTAGATTGGCATTCGTTTTCTAAGGGGGAAGTGTGGTCAATCTTGTCCCCCTTCCAGATGTCCATTCCCCTGTATTATACTTTAATAGTATAAAATATGATATAACCAGGACGAGAAAGTATGAACCCCCCTCAGGCAGATTTGGCTACACTTAAAACTAGCTCAACATGCCCATATGAGTTTTTTGCTCAAGTGTGGCACCCTGTCTAATCCAAGATTTTTGTAAAAATGCCCTCGGGAATTTCCCGTGAACGTATGACCCCCCTCAGATTGATTTGCCTACACTTACAAAAGCTGCATCTGCCAGATTTTTGTCCATAAGCTTGTCAAAAATATGCCCCTCTTGATATCTTATCATATCTTAAGTATAGTGACTGCTATAGTGCCCTAGCATGTATAGATTTCAAAATATTAACAATTCTGTTAATATTGCACTTCTCAAAAAATTCTATTTATAAAAATTAGGCATTTGCAGCTTAAATATTGCATCTATCAGGAAAATTATAGAGACAAAAAATGTAGAGAATCATGCCTAGAATATGCCTACAAAATTTTAAGTCTCCAGCACTGATAGTTTTTGAAAAAATCACAAATTCAAAAAATTATCGATTTTTTAACAAAACTTCTAAACAGCCTCTAGATTTCAAATATGCAACCCCCATGCTCCTATCTTAAAAAATAGGCAAGTTATTCAAGATCTAGAGAACAGCAAGAGATTTTTGAAAAATTATAGAGATCAAAAAGTTGCATCTCGGCATGCCCAAGTTAAACCAACAAGCCCCATGTCTCTAGCATTCATGGTTCCAGAGATAATCAAAATTCAAAAAATTATCGATTTTTCAAAATTTGAGTATGTTGCTCTGGGGGGCATGCAGAGTCACCCCCAGAAATATAACTGGCCTAGGATCAAAACTAATGAAAAATTCAGAAATAAAATTATCGATTTTTTAAAAATTTCAGTATGTTGCTCTGGGGGCCATGCAGAGTCACCCCCATAAATATAACTGTCCTAGGATCAAAACTAGTGACAGAATGTAGAAACAAAAATTATAATAGGGCTTGGATACAACAAGAAGGGCATTCTGCTGGCTTGTATACAGCTACCAGCCACTATACTTTTATTTTGAACACAGCACTTAAAACTAAGCCAAGATGCCCACACCCACACACACACACACACACACACACACACACCCCTCACACACACACACACACATGTTTACTTCTGGTTTATTTCTCTTGCATCATGTTGTGCAACAAATTATTATCCAATATTATGCAACAAATTATGATGCAAGAGCTATTGCATCATGTTGTGCAACAAATTATTACCCAATATTATGCAACAAATTATGATGCAAGAGCTATTGCATTACATATCAGTTAGTATTGTGAGAGTGGCTGAGGAGTACAGATGTGTTGTTGCATTGCTCCTCATACAGGTTTGATATTTGACACATTTTGCTTGTTTGTTGTAATCCACTCATATTTAGAGTCAGGTTTATATCTGCCCCAATTTGTTATATATGATATATGGTATTAGGTCATTGCTTTTCTAGCACATGCTTGTGTAGATATGTATTTGTGCTAGGCAGTGCTTCTGTACTTATTCTATTTTTGTGCATGTAGGCTATCAGTTTTATACAATTTGTCATAGGTTTATTAAGTATAGAGTTTTGATTTGAATCCCAAGAAATTTTATATAAATACCAAAGCCAAAAATATTAACACACACACACACACACACACACTAAATATACGAAGCACACTGCTGAACCCAACTGATATTTTATATTAAGCATAGAATTTTGATTTGAATCCCAAGAAATATATATAATAAACCAATAACAAAAATGCCAAATCAAAAACATTGTAATCAATGCAATAAGAATATATCCAGCCCCAATTGGGCTAAACACCAAAGGAATTGTAATCCAGACAAATATAGAACACCCACAAAAATATGCCCTAAATGCCATAGAAAATATAGCATGGAATATTTCACTTATAAACATAAGGGTACTTGTTCTGCACAGTCATCAACATTGCCCCCACAACCATCTACATCTGGTCTGAAAAGGAAGCATGAAACACCTGTTAATGCTAGAGCAGCAAAGCAGCCACGCTATGAACCCATCCATAGCAGTTTTGCTGGCCAACTTAGGGATTACCGGTTTGTATCAGAGCAAAAATGTGATATTAAGAATTTTTTGAACAGTATAAATCCTGATGTACAGGCAATTCTAAATGCACAAAATGGCTCTTATAAGCTGTCCCTCAAATTGTTTGCACAATATAAGAAACCAAATGGCACAAAATTTACACAGCCCCACATAACAGAAACTAAACAATATGAACACAATTTTGATGAAGCAATGGAGGGTTTAGAATATCCAATGTCTGTTCAGAATATTGATAAATTTGAAAAAAAGGCCCGGGATATCAATGGTAAACAATTATCTATTAATGTATTTATTTGTTCTACTGGCCGTGCCAAATGCTTGATAGCACCTCTCAGAATCAGTACATTTGATGATGATTCTGCTGTTCCGATTGATCTGCTCTTAATTGAAGGGGATGGCACACACCATTACACTCTGATACATAATCTTGAAGCTTTAGTCATAACACAACTAGACAAATCTAATAGAATATTTAAGTTGTGCAGAAGATGTTTAACTGTATTTGATGGTCAAAAAATAATAAATGGTGTTTGTGAATGTAACACAGAAATTGCTAAAAACAACTTAATTGAGCATCTGAAATACTGTGGCAACTATAAACCTGTTCATATGGTGATGTCTAATCCAAGTGAAAATGCCAAATTCAAAAAATTTGAAGCCTTGTTGGAACACCCAGCATATATAGTCTGTGATTTTGAATCAAATCTCAAACCCCTTGCATTCTGCAGCCCAGATTCTGATGAATCTTCAATTACACCATACCAGTTACATGAACCTTCTAGTTTTTATTATGTTCTTGTACAGGATGGTGTTGTTAGTAAAGAAGATTTATACATAGGAGCAGATGCCATCAAAGAATTTGCACATAGAATAGAAAATGAGTGCCATAACATAGCATCTAATATCTTATTAAAATCAAAACCTATGTTGCCTTTAACAGAGAAACAGATTGAAGATTTCAACAATGCAGAAAAATGCCCGGTATGTGATTCTGAATTTTCAGATATAAATATCAAGGTACATCACCATTCCCATACAGATGGTAAATTCTTAATGGCCCTGTGTAATAGCTGTAATATTAAGATCCAGAGACCAAAATTTGTCCCCATATTTTGCCATGGAGCATCCAATTATGATTTCCATCATTTGATCAGGTACGAGGGGTTTGACAAGCAGAATTTAAATATTTTAGCTGAAAATAATGAGAAATATATTGCCATTAGCAAAATAATTAAAGTTAATGGTGTTCCTATTCACTTAAGATTTCTTGATTCCTACAGAATTCTGTCTGCTAGCCTGTCTACACTGGCCACTCAATTATCTGATGATCAATTCAAAATCACATGTGCTTTGTTTCCAAATCAGGACCTGAAATTAATTAGGCGGAAGGGTGTATATCCATATGATTATGTTACAGATTTTTCTAAATTTGATGAGTGTTCTCTGCCACCACAACAAGAGTTTTACAGCAAAATCAGAGCATCTGGAATCACTGATGAAGATTATCACCATGCCCAGTTGATGTGGAACAATTTAAAATGCCAGACATTTGGTGATTATCACAAGGCATATTTAAAACTTGATGTGACCCTCTTAGCTGATATACTTCAGGCATTTAGAAAATCTTTCATGCAAAATTATAAGCTGGATCCAATGTATTTTTACAGTGCGCCAGGCCTAGCATGGTCTGCAATGTTTTTGAACACTAAAATGCAATTGGATCTGATCCAAGATCAGGATATGTATCTGTTTATGGAGCAATGTATAAGAGGGGGCATGGTGCAATGCTCTCAGAGTTATGCCAGGGCAAATAACAAATATATTCCTGATTATGATCCAGCACTGCCATCAAATTATATACTGTATGTAGATGCCAACAGCCTCTATGGTTATGCTATGATGGATAAACTGCCATATGCAGGGCTTGAGTGGGTTGAAGATTTCAATATTGAAGATCTTAAGGATTTTGATGACAGTGACTATGGCCTCTTCTTAGAGGTTGATCTGACAATTCCAGATAATTTACACAACACATTTTCTGATCTGCCCCCAATTCCTGAGGTTAAGTGCTCACCTGGCTCTAAACAGAAAAAATTGATGATGACTCTGGAGCCAAAACAGGATTATGTCATATATTACAAAAACCTCCAGTTCCTGATGAATCATGGTGTTCAAGTGAGCAAAGTTGGCAAAGTTTTGAGGTTCAGGCACTCAAGATGGTTGAAGCCATATATTGATACAAACACAGAGCTTCGAACATCTGCAATGAGCCAATTTGATAAGACCTTGTTTAAATTGATGGTCAATTCTGTGTATGGCAAAACAATAGAAAATGTCAGAAAACATATTGATGTTAAAATAATTACTGACCCCAGCCGGAGCAAAAAATTGATAGCAAAGCCCAACTTCAATTACACAAGAATTTATGATGAGCATATGGCACTTTTTAATATGAAAAAAAACAAAGATTAAGTTTGATAAGCCTATTTATGTAGGGGCTGTGATATTGGAATTGGCCAAATTACACATGTTAAAATTGTATTATGATGTGTTGAAGCCTTTTTATAAGGATCGTGTAAAACTGATGTACATGGACACAGATAGTTTTGTTCTTGATATTCAGACAGAAGATGTTTATCAAGATATGTCCCAGCCTGAATTGTTTAAATACTTTGATACCAGTGAACATACAGAGATTCAACACCACAACAAAAAGATGCCTGGCAAGTTAAAAGATGAGACACTTGGTGATGTTATTGTGGCATTTGCTGGGTTAAGGGCCAAGATGTACAGTTTTGAAACATGTAGTGGTGTTGTTGCCAAAAAAGCCAAGGGCATTGGCAGAGTGACTGTAGACAAAGAGCTTGAATTTGAAGATTACAAAAATTGCCTCAAATCATGTAGCACAATCAGAACATCAGAATCCAGAATTCAGAGTGTGGATCACTTGTTGACTAGCAATATTGTAAGAAAAGTGGCTCTGGACCCACATGATGATAAGAGATGCATTTTATCATGTGGCATACATACTTTACCATGGGGTCATTGTGATTTGAAAAATGGCAATCAATGTCCAATTACAGAGCATGATTTGAAATAAACAAACATGCCTATGAACTTATTTGGGTTCAAAAAACAAGCTATTATGGACCTGCCAACACCACAAGCCTCTTCTGATATAATATCTAAACTAAGTGCTTTGTTAATTATTCATCTGAACAGCATACTTACAGATGTTGATGATGAAACAGGTAAAACATTGTACATATTTAACAATAATTTAAATCATTACCAATTACCTGTAGGTGGTCAATTACAATTTATTACAACCCCTGAGGGTAATGTCAAGATTTCAATAGGGAGAAATATTTATAGAATTAAGTACTCAAACATGATTTCTGGCACTTTTTATACTGTTTCTGCTGGTGACTGCTTATATATTGAGGTCCCTGGATCCCATGACAAGCTTATACCTTTTTTTATAGAATTAAGAATTAGATATTCAATAATAAATAACCACTAAATCAAAATGCCTAATGATATATTTGGCCATACAAGACATGAAGATCACAGTGATGAGATTCTGATGCTTGATATCAGAGTCAAGAAATTAAGAAGTGATTTACAAGCTTTACAAACCACACTGAATGCCAGTCTTCAACTAGAAATTACAAATTTGCAATCACAATGCATGGACCCTCTTCTTAAAATTGATTCTGAACTCAAATTGCTGCTTCAAAAATATACTGATTTGGCCACATTGGATAATTTTCAAAGTTTAGAAGAAGCTGTAGCAGCTCTTCAAGCCAAATTTAAGAGCCAGACCACCAACTCTGAGCAATTGAAACAACAATTGGAAGAGCAGATAAATAATGTCCAGACACAGCTCCAAACAATTGTCAAAAGCATAAAATCACAAGAAGATTTTGATCTAGTGATTTCCACTCTAAAAGAACAGATTGAATCACTCCAGATACCTAATCTGGACCCTCTGAACAATGCCATAGCCGAGGTTAAAGAAAAAATTGAGACACTTGAAAATTTTATGAACAACTTGCCATCTTCTGATGCTTTGAGTGCAATAACTCGGAGTGTTGCCAACATTAAGCTGCAACTTGAAACATATGAAGATTTTGGAAAAATTCAAAGTACCATAACCCATCTTGAGGGTACAATAGCAGCAGTGCAAAGTGATTTGACAAATGTACAAGAATCTCTAGAATCCCGCTTGCCTGGTATTGTAGACACCCTTGTCAGTGTCCAGCAACAGATCACAAAACTTGAAAACCTCAACACTGAATCTGAGCTATCTCATTTTCATCACTTGATCGATGATATCCAAACAAAGCTTGAAATTTTACAACAATCAACACCTACTCAGGCAGATATAGCCCTGCTCCAAGATGCTATGCAAAGTGTGGTTGATGCTTCTGAATTAAACAATGTTAAATTTGCACTTGAATCTTTGCAGAATACTGTATCAAATTTGCCTACATCACAGGAACTTAAAAATATTAAGAGAGCTGTGAATCGCATATTGAAATCAGAAGATATCAAGAATATCCAGACAGAGATCAAACAACTTACTCAGACAGTGGCCACTCTACCAACCAATCAACATATTAATGAACTGCATGCCCTGTTTGAGGATATCAGAAGACAGGTCCATGATCTTACTGCTCAAAATTAAAAATTGGCAGTTGTTGAAAATTTACAGCAAATTGTAGCTAATATCAAGCAACAGCTAGGGACCATGGAATTCAATCAAGCAAATGCTTTGTCTGTTTTTGCCACCCAGCTACAAGAAATTGTGCAACAATACAAGAAACTTGTTGTGGACATAAAAATCAAGCCAGGCCATGATGATGTTGTTAGGACTATCAATGAGCACCTTGAATCTGTAACAAGTAGATTGCTTACAGCAGAAAATGAAATAACCGGCATAATCGAGAATCCTAAACATACAGTAATTCTTGAATTGTACAGTATCCCCAACAAAAAATATGATTCACCATTTACACCAGGTGGCAAAATATATATGCTGTCCCCTGCACAATTTTATTACCAGTTTTTTGTTGGGGGCACACTGAGACCAATCAAGATCAAATATTGGCTTCAACCACAGGCACACCACTACCCCACCTTATCAATAACAAATGCTGACAACAAAGCAAAAATCACCAGTGTAGAGTTAGAGGATTTTACAGACCCCAATACATTAGAAACATCTTATGCTGAAGATGATGGCTTTCTGGAATTTAATATACAAATAGGAGACAAATTATATTTAGAAAATCCTATAGTATCAGCTGCTGAACACCCCATAGTTGCAATATTCTTGTTTACATATTATGTCTAGACAAATTATTGTTGATGAATTACACAGACAAGCCAGACATAATTATAAGAGACTGCCAGTAGTCACAAAAGGCATAGATGATTTATGGCAGAGCGACTTGATTGAGATGGCAAGTGGACAGCTGAAAAACTTAGACAAAATCAACAAGGGCTACAAGTATCTACTCACTGTAATAGACACATTTTCAAAATTTGCCTGGGCTGTGCCACTCAAATCCAAGACTGGAAAATGTGTTACAGAAGCCTTCAGGACAATCATCAATCAGAGTGGAAGATCACCGCGCTATTTGCAAACAGATAATGGCAAAGAATTTTATAATTCTGTGTTCCAACAATTTATTAAAAGCCAGTCAATACAACATTACTCGAGTTATGCCTCAATTGTAGAGAGATTGAACAAAACCCTAAAAAATCATATGTATAAACAATTTACCCTGCAAGGTAATTATAAATGGCTTAATATTCTTCCAGAACTTCTACATAAATATAACAACTCGGTCCATTCCACAATCAACATGAAACCCTCTGAAGTAACTTCATCTGATGAGCAAAAATTGATCAGGACTGTTTATTATCCTAGATACCAGCCAACAACAAGAAAAGCCAAATACAAGATGGGTGATCAAGTAAGAATCAGCAAATATAAGCACTTATTCAAAAGAGGCTTTACAAGAAACTGGAGCACTGAATTATTTACAGTGGTTCAAATTAAACCTGGGACCCTTAACACATATATAATAAAAGACCACCGAGGAGAAATTCTCAAAGGCAGGTTCTATGAAGAAGAACTCAGCAAAATTAAACAGCCTGACACATATCTCAGAGAAAAAATCATCCGCAGAAAAGGCAACAAGTTATTTGTCAAATGGCTAGGACTTCCAGAACACAGCTGGATCGATGCAGACAAAGTGATAATATGAGCACCTGGGATGTTATAAAAAGGCTGCCAGAACCTGAACAGCAGATTAAGAGAAATGGCAAGTTGCTACCTGATAATATTAGATGTCTTATTGTTGGGCCATCGGCTTGTGGTAAAACTACACTAATGATTGATAATTTTTTATTGGCACCCAACTGGTTAGACTGGAAAAACAGGCACTTGTATGTCTTCTCTAAGAGCTTGGAACAATTAAAATATCAGCAGCTGATGAAGCTATATGATGGACTGGATATAGCCACTTTTGAACCAGATGTTAAGCCACTCCATGAGTGTCTCGATAATTCTGTTGTTGTGTTTGATGACATTATACTGGATAATCAAAACAAGGTTAGAAATTTTTTTACACAGGGCCGACACAAAAACATAGATTGTTTCTACCTAGCACAGACTTTTTCTAAAATTCCGAAGCAGCTGATCCGAGACAACAGCAATTTTATATGTGTGTTTCATCAAGATCATACCGACCTCAAACACATACGTGATGAATATGTAGGTGGGGACTTGAGCTACAATGATTTTTCCAAGTTTTGCAGTAGGTGCTGGAACCAGGATAGTTATGTGTTTGTCACAATTGATATGACAAGAACACCTAATACTTGTAAATATAGAAATAAAATTAACAATTTTCTAGACATTGAAACATATATAAATAACCATGAAAAGGCCAATCATTGATGATCTTAAATTAAAAGATTATCTTGTAAAAAGATTTAAGGGATGGAAATCAGAGAACCGAGGAATCTATGAAAAACACAAACAAACAGAACAGCCTATTATTGATGCTATTAGTGAATTAGGTAAAAATATCAAAACTGTTACAGAGCAAAATCAAAATTTGATCACAGAGCTTGTACCTGTAGCTGCTAGGAACATATTAGATTATCCAATCACCCCACTTTCTAGTATTCATACACCTAATCCTGTTGCTCCTCGAAGAATCGAAGCTACTCAGGATCCTATTGAATTGGGTCTTCTTGCTCAAAAATATTTAAGCACACCTAAAGACAACAAAGATGAGGTGTTTGGTTTATATGCTGACACAGAGCGTGATGGTAGCATCATACATAGAATTGGCAATTTCAGAGTAACATTTATGGGAGATGATCTAATTGTATATTCAGAATCTCATCTTGGAGAAAAAGGTGCTTTTGTTAAATATCCCGGCACACCTGGATTGTGGGAACTGATGACTAGGAAGAGACCTGGCAGCTATACAGATCAAGATTATGAGCATTACAAAGAAATATTAATAAAATCAGATGCTCTATACCAGAACAATGATCCCACACAAAAAAGAGTCAAGTCTAGCAGTGGAGCAAAATATAACAACTTAATCAAGCCCATATGGACACAGATCAAGACAGGTATAGTAAAGTAAAGTGTTCCCCTGTGCATAGCACCACGCCATGAAGGCGTATAGGGGGTGTGGGGGTAACGCACCACACTTTCTTGATCCGGTCGTGAGTGGGATGATGTGATCAGCATCACGCCCCTGACCGCCTTTACCCCCCAGGGTTTCCCCCAGGTACCCATGTTATTCGACGCTGGGTGGGCGCCGGGGCCGCTTCCAAGGTTAGAAAAGTTCCCGGATTTGAACCGGCCGGGGATCGAACCCGGGACCTTTAGCATGGTAGTCAGACGCGTTACCGACTGAGCCACCGCGGCCACAAGACAGGTAGTGGAATCAAACAATACAACACCCTGTCTAAAGAATTTGTGTGGGTTGATGATGTCAGGAAACTTGTAGATAGGTTGCTGGTGATAGCTGGGGAGGAAAATGCTGGCAACCACAATTTTTACAATGAAAAGGTTGGAATTATGGACATGATAAGCACAAAATTGTCTAATTTTATAGTGAATGACACTAAGGGGATTGGATATCTTATAAAAATTATTAATACTCTACCACCTAAATTTTGGAATATTTCTGAGGGTCGGGGGCTGGTTAATGACATTATAAACAAGCTGCCATTTGAACTACACATTCCAGGCTATCAGTATTGTGGTCCAGGCACAAAATTGGACCATAGATTAAACAGAGGTGATCCTGGTGTTAATCCCCTAGATGCTGCTTGTAGAGACCATGACATAGCATACAACACACATTCTGATCTTGACAAGAGACATAAAAAAAAAAAAAAGCTCTTGTCTTGCAAAGGGCCATGGTATGAAATTGTTGCTTAGCACCCCCCAATTAAAAAAATTACAGCAATCTAGAAAAAAATTGCATACAGGTGGATTTATATTTACTATCCCTGCCATCTTAGCAGCACTTGGGGCTGTGGGGAGCTTGGCTGGTTGATCAGCTGCCATAGCAAAAACAGTAATAGATGCCAAAAAGAATAAGGCAGAATTAGATGAATTGAAGCGCCATAATCTGGGCATGGAGAAACAAGGCAAAGGTGTTAAGAGAGCCATGAATAAGTTTAAAAAAAACAAGAGCCGCTTACAAACCAAGATATTGAAGCTTTAATCAAGCCACTGGGCATCAAACATTTTAGAGGTGTGTACATGTCTGATTCTTTACCAGAACAACCACTCAACAAAGTGTGTGGCATTGTTAATTTGGATAAGTACAAAAATCAGGGCACTCACTGGATCTGTTATCATAAATATTTAAAAGATGAGGTATTTGTGTTTGATTCATTTGGAGGTGTTCCACCTGAAAATTTAATAAAATATCTAAAATCAGCTAATCTTTATTACAATAATGCCCGTGTTCAAAATTTCAAAGATGTTAATTGCGGACATCTGTGTTTATCTGTTCTTAGATATATGTCTCAAATAAATAAACCATCAATTGAATATTTTCAAAAAGCCCTGTGGTATCTGAAACATCATGGGGGTATTCCATCTCACCAGCCAAAATTCAATATTGAAACTTAGATTACATGATGACATAGTGTATCCCAAAACAATAGCTCTCAGAGCATTTTATGGCATGTACGTGATCCCTAATATTACACACTACAAAAACACAATTGCAGTAGGGGATCAAAAAATTGTCATCACTCCAGGGCAATATAATCTATCTACTCTAAATGCTCAATTACCCAGAGGTATAGTATTAACTCAAAATTCTGTCACTCACAGAGTAGAGATTGTATCTGCTACAGAAACAGTGGATCTGGGTACTATAGGAGAGCTGTTAGGATTTGAGAACAACACAAAACTTGAACCAGCCATCAAACACACTGCTATTAATATACCCAAATTCTTAGCCATAGAGACTCTAAATATTCACTGTAATGTGGCCGAGGGTATGATCACCAAATCAAATGGCATAGGCACTCACAAACAAACTGGCATCATTGCAACATTCAAACCTAACTCTGAATTTATGGAGCCCATCATCTACACTCCATCCCCAACATTATATTTTCCTGTGTGCCATAATAGAATAGATTATATTGAGTTGATGGTTACTAATGAAAAAGAAGAATTAGTTGATTTTGCTGGAGCCACAACAACTGCAATCATAGAGATTAATATTTAAATAAAAATACATACAAAAAAATGGAAAATATTGAGAGTTATGAGCTACAATCATTCCCCCCAAACAGGAGGACATTTGCAAATTTAAATCAACCCAACACAGAGATTGAGATTGATCTTGATGTAGGGGATGGCTTTATACACCCCTACAGAGCAGATCTATACATCAAATTTGATGTTGTAAAGCTCGATGGTACAGATTATCCGGCAAATTCAAATATAAGATTGGTAGACAATTTTGTGCCACATCTGTTCTCTGAAATTGAGATCAGAAAGCATGGTGTTGTTATAAACAGAGTAGATTATCCCGGCATTACCTCCACAGCTTTGGCCACACTAAAATTATCCAAAACCGAGGCTTCTTACTACAAAATAGGTGGATTTGAGGCTGGTGTTAAATTATATCTAAAAGCCACACAGTGCTGTTCCCCATGCGCCTCTTGCCAGGATTCTTCTCAGATTACAAAGACATTATGTGGAAGGGTGGTTTAAGAATCACATTTAGAAGAGCTGCCAATGATAATAATGCTTTGATGAAGTACAGTGCAATAAACTCTACCGGGGAAGCTCTGCCTAATACTATACCTGATGAGGGCAAGTGCATTATTCAGACTATGGAGCTAAGAATCCCGGTTGTTGAATATGAAGCCAGTTATGCTCTTAAATACAAAGCAGATATAATAAAAAATCCACAAGTACCTTTACAATTTTATACATATCAATGTGTACAGAAGCCTGCCACTGGTACTTATAATGAGTTTGATGCTACAAATTCATTCTCCAGTATACAATATGACATGCCGGATTTTGTGGTGGTACTGTTTCAGACTGGAAGACACAATAATCAGGAAAAAAATTCAAGTAAATTTGATAACTGCAACATCAAGAACATATATCTTAAAAATGGCAGAAATGAGGTATTCCCTAGAGAAAATTATAATTTAGACATGTCCAAGGATGATTTCCTTAAATTATATGAAGCATTTACAGCATACAAAAGGGTCACTACTGGCAATACTGACATGTATTACACACCAGATGAATTCAAAGCACAGAGGCCCATGTTTGTCATCAACACTTCAAAAAGGAAACAAGTTGTGGTTAATGACAGGACAAACATTAAAATTATCTGTGAATTCCACGATACACTCCCTGATGACACTATATGTAGTGTTATTCTTATAGGTGAAAAATCATATGTTTATGATGTAAGAAATGAGAGAGTCACAGAGCAATTCTAGAAGATTTCTGCATATTACATTGTTTTAGTACTAGATATGCAAGTTGAGCCTGGTGCCCAATTGAACTTAAACCGGAAGTGGACCGGAAGTAAATATGGGTGGGTGTGGGTGGGTGTGGGTAGCTCTTATGAGCATCTTGGCTTAGTTTTAAGTGTAGCCAAAAAAAAAGATCAAGAGGGGCATATTTTTGACAAGCTTATGGACAACAATCTCACAGAAGTGCCTTTTATAAGTGTAGGCAAATCAATCTGAGGGGGGTCATACTTTCACGGGAAATTCCCGAGGGCATTTTTACAAAAATCTTGGATTAGACAGGGTGCCACACTTGAGCAAAAAGCTCATATGGGCATGTTGAGCTAGTTTTAAGTGTAGCCAAATCTGCCTGAGGGGGGGTTCATACTTTCTCGTCCTGGTTATATCATATTTTATACTACTTACTTTCACCTAGAAATTTAGTAGAGGAATCTTATCGCCGTTATTAAACGAAATTATATTTTCAAGCTGATGAAAGTTCAAAGCAACTACGGCCAAAGGGGGTGCAGTGGACGGAAATCAATTCTGTGAGGGGGAGCAAACATTTAAGTAAAAGAAAGCAAGGATAGCCGAATCTAAGAGTAGCAGGACAAGAGGACACTCAAGATGGTATTAGTTTTTACGTCTTTCTTGTATTATGTCTTCCCGACGGCCAAGAGAACCTGCAGTGGGACACAGAGGGGTAATTGCCCACTCCATTTAAAATTTTACACAGAGGAACAATTAGCTACCCCTTCGATTTCAAATTTTATGCAACTAATATAAGTTCATTTTGTAAAATTTTCTTGCTCGCTTCGCTCCCATTATCTGCTTTTCTCTTTTTCGTGAAGTTCAGAGCTAGGCTATAGCTAGGGGCGGCGGGAGTCGACCATGGGCGCCGAATGATCTAAAAGAAAGTTGTAAAAGAGAGAATGCCATTACGTCCAGTGAAAGTTTTTGCGCCGTATTAAATCAATATTGTTTTCAATTGCAAAAATTGAATCTAGAAAATTTCTTGCTCGCTTCGCTCGCATTCTGCTTCTTTTCTGTAATGTAATGTATTTCAATAATATGTGTTGTATATTTGTATTGAATAAGCTTTGAATACGTACACAATTTAGTGTTAGTTGTTGCATATGTATTTTCTATTTTATGTCGCTCCATGTTGCATAGCTTTGTGTAAAACATATGTTGTACATTAAAGTTACACATGTATTTTCGGAATGCATTTATCATTCATTTTCTGCCATTCAAAAATACAGTTTGTGTGCTTGATTTCCATTATTAGCTAATGTGACAATGACGGTGTTGAAAAAAATATTTCAAATCGTTTGTTCCAACACAAATGCTTTAGCACAGACTTCTACCCTCTTTTTGCGTAATTTACGAGGATAATAACGTCTATGATACTACTATTACTACTGCTGTTATAGTAGTAGGATTATTATTATTATTATTATTATTATTATTATTGGTACGTTTATCCTGGTACTTGCCCCACCCAGACTAAAAATTTTGGTTGCACCTCTGGTATTATATTTCTCCGCAAATTTAGTGCGACAAAAATAATTTGAGTAATTAATTCGTCATAAACGGGGGGAGGGTGTTGTACCTTTTTGGGGGGAGTGCGTCATGGGCCTCCGGGGGGTATGGGCACACCTGACGCCAGGGGTCCCGGGTTCGAATCCCTGGGCATGGATGTTTGTGAGTGTCCATTCATCAATTTCATAATGTCATCACTCATCCCCATCTTCGCAAATTAGCCAAAAGTGGCACAAAAAGCGAAGTAAAATAAACCAAATCAATTGTTCGGAGGTAAATTTACGCGCACGATTCAGAGACAATTCATATCATTTTTGCTGTTGATTTGTTACGGGGAGGGTGAATTGATTATGTAATGTATTTAAATAATATGTATAATATATATATATATATATATATATATATATATATATATATATATATAATACATTACATACACATACACATACACACCCTCAACGCAAAGAGTGAGAAAAAGGAGGTTTTTCTTTCCAGACTGAACTTTCATCAACCCTTTTGTCCCCCTAATCAGAAGGACTGCGCACGCCTATGTCAATGATATACTTCGAAATAGATTTCTGTTTCTTTCTAAGGAGTGTAAAGAATATGATAATGGATATGTACATACACACAACTTTGTCGGCTCCAGCACCTTCCCCCCCCCCCCCCCCCGCCGCTCCAACAAGCTCCTGGTCAGCAGTATCCCGGATTTTCACTTATGAAATATAGCAACCCTAATCATACGAAAAGTTGAGTCCCCTCCCCCCTTAGGTGAACTATATATACGCCCATGATTACAACATACAAATAATATCTTTACACTCAATGTTTCAGATCTGAACCACCAAGGACAAAACAAAATATAAAGAGATTCTTACATAATGCATTATAATTTACATGAAATATGAAATTGATATAAATACAGTAAATTTCAAGGATGGAAGATATAACCTAAGGGCTTGTCTTTATTACATTATGAATTATAGTGAATTAAAATAAAAATTCAATTTGGAACTGAGGTCCTCATTCGTTCTGAGTATTTGAATGAGTTGATATTTAAAACAAAATATTTGGTTTATAGTCCCTTTTTATTAATTTTTAATTCTAACAGCAACAATATATTTATTTATTCATTTACCACAACAGGCTATTGCCCAATTACAGTGCTCTATATAATTGAGTATAAACTACGAAAGAAATATAGATTTACAAAAAATACATTCATATTTACATTGTTGACATTTATTCTTCCAGTTTTTGAATAGCTTTCTTGAATGTCCCAATAGGCATGTGAAATATATGATACGAGGATTGGGGCATGAGTCATTGCACAAAAATTCGAAATTACAAATGGAAGAGGACACCGCATGAAACTGGACGATATATGAGCAATGCAGGTCAGGTGTACGTACAAGGGAGTTGGTAGGGCAGTGTCAAAAAAACATTAATACAAGTATCGTTCTACATGCATGGCCAAACTTTGAGTCCAATCATTCGTCTGCTGAACTACAGATTTCTTCAGAATTGAAACATAGTAAACATTTTGCAAAACATTTTATTTACTACAAAAGATAGTATTTACTTACAAAAGACATGAATAGTATGCAGGAATGCAAAGTTACATTTTTTATAAATCTTGTGTGCACTCAAAACAACGTTTTGACTGGTGTTCACCACACATAGCTTTGGATCAACGGCAGCAGAATATCTGGTCATCCTCCTCTTGCTTGAGGGTCAGAATGCACAAGCCTTCCTTCCTTGTTGTTGTTGAGCAACTGCATTAGTTGTTGGCATTTCCACATTCAGTATGTTAGCAAAATCTTGCGAAGTTGTCGTGGACGTCTTAGTGTACTTAGAGACTATCGTTTCGTCCGCCAGACGAAGCAATAATAATAATAATAATAATAATTTAGAACGCTTGTAAAAAACACCGATACTTCCCCGTCAGTATATCTTACCCAAATGAAGGTATACTCTGTCCCAGCTAACTGTGGAGAAAGGCAGCGCATAGCATCAGAGAAGCGAAGGAAATCGAGTAGCCTGAGCGAAGCAGTAGACGCTGCTGAGTCGCTTTCCCCCACTCCACGCAATTCCGTTGATCTCACGTGTTCATTGGTGGAGCCGTCTCGCGTCACTACTTGCGCAGAGACTTGTTTTCGTTTGCCTGCTCCACAGTTAGCTGGAACAGAGTACAGAAGGGGCGGGGAACGGAAGAGTTGGAGTGGAAAGGGGTGAGACAAGAAAACAGCACCACATCAGTAGCGAAGCTTGGACTGACGAAGGAGGCAAGCGATTATGTAGACAGCTGTTGTATATATATATACAGTGCTCGAAAAATCTTCATCAGAGCTAGGCGCCAGGAAACCACGTACTGGCATACTATAAGAAGTTGAGCTTCACAGTATTCAAAACATTGTTAAATCATGTGAGAAAGCAGAAAATTTGGGGTTGGAGGACCAAAGAGTAAGGAATAGTTATTGATTCTATGAAATGTTCACAACTTTGATAAAAAAAATCAACACCATTAAGCCTTGTTTCCATGATATGAAAAACTCAATATGCTGACCAGGACAGAAATTTATTTTATTTTAAAACATAAACTGAACGTAATGTTTCAACCTTATAGCAAGGTCTTCTGTACACCCAACGACGAAAGAAACAGTAGGCGAATTGTCCACCACCATTTTCATTCAGTCTGAATTACACGATATGATGACACTGAATTGAAATAATAACTTCAATAAGCAAAGAACAATGCGTGCTTCGAACCAACATAGTTTCATTCCTTAAAACAACACAGGATGTAGAATAGGAAAGTAAATAAAATAGCGGTGGACAATTTGCTTACCATTATCTTTGCCGTTGACTTTACTTGGTTCAGAGTCTGAAGAAGACCTTGCTAGAAGATTGAAACGTTACGTTTAGTTTATGTTTTAAAATAAAATAAATTTCCGCCTTGGTCAGCATATTGAGTTTTTCAAAAAAAATTATTTGCTAACTTGCTATACTGCAATTTGAACTTAGAATCTTCAAAATTTCGTACATGCAAACTTAAAAGAAAGGCAACATTACACCGAAAGATCACAGTCACCAGGCTGCAATGTTTAGTCGCCATGACGACCTGGCGACCTCAAATTTTGCCCAACCCCCATTCATATTAAGTTGGCGCCTCTGCCATAGAGGACATAAAGATTAAAATCTCCATCCAGGGGGTGAGGGCACAAAACGATGAACGATGAGCTCACCACAATAAATTCCAAACTCAAACTCCATGAACCCTGCATGAGATAACAAGTAAATCGAATGTTGGTCGCCTCGCTTCCACGATTTTCATTTTGACACTTTTCCCTCTAGAGCTAAAAGAAGCAGATTTAAATTGTTAAATATAAATTCCTAAGGCTTCTCCGATGGTGTAGCCGTAACGTCGCTTTGTAGTCAAGGGGTTCAATACCGGGTTGATCGGATCCCACATTAAAGTCCTGATTAATCTATCTGTGCAAAAGTGAACTTAATAACCCAACTCAAACAAACAGAAAACACCCACACTTCGCCGTATCAATCGTTCCCAAATTCATGTTCGTTTCGATTAATTCGGAGCACAAACACAGCAACAAACACTCACTTCCTCGCAAATTCTTCCCCCGACCACATGCATCCAAACAAGATCATTTTGATATGCTCTGAAACAACAGAAAGTGATACCAACCTATTTTCTAAATTTTATCGCTCACGGGAGAGAAGAATTTGGAGATATGAATTACGCTGTGGAATCAGAATCATTACAACAGAAAGAGTATGCATATAATATTCAAGTAATAAAGTGCCATAATAATACAAAATGTTCTTATATTCTGAATGTGTGCAAAGTATACGATTTACTTTTGTGCTGTTTACAAATATTAGAAGATGGTTCTTTTTTCACCCAAAAGTTATATTCAAAAGCCATCAATTTATTGAATTTACCTGTAAAATTTGTTAAACATTTCACTTGAATTACCGTGTAAATAATTTGACAGTTGCCAACACTGCAGCTGTCAACACTGGTGACGTAATTCGAGCTGGGCGAGGGTGCAGACTGCAGACATTCCTCTTCCCTGATACGCAAGCGCTCGCTCTTTCCACCTTTGTCCTAACACCAATGTCAAATTTTTGAAGCGTTTTGAAATTCGCGAAATACAAAATAATTTGTAATTTAAGTGACCTACATGCAATGATAATAGCTTCTTTCAGTTTTTTTATGATTAATAATTATCAGTATACTTGTGATCGTATTTACGTATGTGCTCATGAAGGCACACGTTGGTTATAGGTCTGCTGGCAATGTTCCCATCTGCTTTCCGATTTGCACTAAGATACTCAGATTTTCTCTGAGGGTTGAGGCCCGTTTCTCCAATAACATTTCACGCGTCGCTATGTAATCCTTTGGGTGTGTTGGTTCCCCGTGTCGACGGCCGCAAGCAGAGAGTCTGCTGCTTACAACGGGCTGCCGTAAACTTTTGTGCAATCGAGTGCGATGGAAACTAAATAATGCTAAAACATTAAGTACATTAAATAATATTCTAATAGTGCAAGCAGTGCTTGCAGTGCTTGCATTGCTTATACTATATCTTCGCCACTGCACCACATGTGTAGTCTGCCAGGCGACGCGTTAGCTTTATAGGGACAAAGCTACATTGGAAGTACAAAAACAAAGAGGAGCACACACAGCGACCTATGAACCCTCAAAGTAGTTCCTCCGAGCGTCCACACACGTTAGTGTAAAAGTTTGACCGGAACTGGGTTCAATGTGACCTCAAATTATATGAGTGTGGAAGAAAAATATGTTAGAGATATAAATAAATGCAACAGGGCTGAAATATAGTAAAATTTAAAAATATACAGTTCAACATGTATCTACTTATTGTCATTTGGAGGTTTAGTGGCATTGCAGAAGATAAAAGTGCTATGCTTAACTATGTCCGAACGGCGTCGAGCTCGGAGCAGAATAATTCTCACTTCATCATCACGATGAATGAAGGGAACACGAGTCATTTGGCCTGAACTTTAAGAATGGGTCTCCACCTCTCCTCTTCACTCGGGCTGCCATTGCCTCACTCAACCGGCGACTGCACAAAAGAAGGAGTGGGTGAATGGTATCACTCCCCGACCCACTTTCAAATCTATGGGAGGAGGCCGCCTCACTTTTTCCTCGGCGAACAAATCTGGTCCGGACACACGAAGAATGGCGATAACCGCAGGGAAATTACGCTAGTGAATATGGAGCCTTGAGGCACGGTGACTGTTCCAGAAGGGGGAGGCTTCGAGATAGGGAAAAGTTGTGGGTGGTAGCCAAAAGGAGTCAGCGTTCGGTAACGGCTTCTGTGCACTACCAGAAGCGACGAATCTTACGTACACACCTAGTTGAACCCAGAAAAAAAACCTGGCATTACGTACACAGATAGGTGTGGCATTGTTTGTCAGATATGCCGCAGTCGGTTTGCTTCAGTGCTCGCTTGCCTGGATAAAATTCGAGCTGGATACATGCTCTGGGCATCTGTTTATCCTTTGATAATGTCGGCTTTCTATCTTCTGATCTGGGCTTCATATAGTTTCGAATTGATCTTGTGGGCAGAACAAGGCCTCTCGCTTGCGAAGCCAGAAACAGAAGTGGTATGCATGTAAACCTTAAAATTAGTACTTCTAGAGGTTTTATATTTTATTTTTCGATCGCTCAGTTAGTGAAGGAAACGCCCCCTGAGGCACGTTTCCGGCGTCACAGTGGGCGATAACCTATAAGATAACCTGCAGACTTCTGGCACGGAAATTCACGCTTCGTTTCCGGCCGTTTCCCTGTAGTGGGCATTACGCCATTTGATTTCAATAGAAGAAGACAACCGAAGTTGTTTCCCCGCGTCTCAGTGGGCACTAAGCTTTACTCTGATTGATTGATTGAGTTTGTGTTTTAAGTCCACTTTATGCACAGACAGGCTAATCGGGACTGGACCTACAGTTTAAAGTGGGATCCGAACCATGTGCCTCTACCATATGTCTTAGTGTAAGTCCTCTTGTTTAATTAACATAGAGTTTGCAACCTTGAAATACAAGTTCCGAAGAAATCTATCGAATAGCGCTGCAACGCAAATTTTTATCATATTTCACCAGCTTGTAAAATTTTTAGATGAAACAAGTTTAGCAAAGCAATCTACGACCGACATGACACGATATAGACACAACATGAGGAAGTGATACACACACACACGCACAGTGGTAAACTATTTTTATTGGGGTATTATTAAGGGGCAATCCGGACTCGTCCACAATGAAAATGAATTGAAGGATATCGTTAATATTCAGTTCCATGCATAAATTATGGTAAAGAGCAAAGTAATTTTCCACCGCCTTTTTATTCATTCCCTCGACTCTTGCTTTAGAGAGACCCTCAGGTTTTCTAAGCCAGATGTCACTATTTCTCTTCATAAAACCTGTAAACCAATCCTTGCCAGCAGATTTTGATTCACTACTCAAAGGATGGTTTATATTCTTGATAGTGGCATATACATATGCTGCCCTTCGTATCTGGTCAGGTGTGCGCCCAAAACCTCTTGTAGCCAAGTTCTTTAACCTGGAAAGAAAATCCTTCTCTTCCTCCAAACTGAAAACTGTGGGGTGGACAACTGATGTAAACACTACTTTTTCTCCTAATGTTTCCTGACGTTTATGTGAATGAACACGACCCTTCAGTGTTGAATAAGGCACTCTGAAAAGACCTGTTGCTCCTCTCATACTTACATGACCATTTAGTACACTGGAAATGGCTTGATTCATATCTTCCTCCGTCCATTTTTTGCCGGACCTTAACATTTGTATACGTCCGTACCATCTGAAATGCAAGAACGAAACACTATGTTCAGTTATATGAAGTAATAATATTATTAATATAAAAAAACTTTGACTTTGCATATGGGCGGAAATAGCCCCTCTTTTCGCGAGCGGAATAGCCCCAAATACAGACATTTGTAATCGCGCGCCGTGTAAGGACTGTGGATAAAGAAACGCGCCATCTCTTGTGCATGGATATACACTAACGTACATTTTAGCAAGATAATTTTTTCACGGGAATATATCAATATTTGCAGATGCTATCTTCTAAGTTATAAGCAGCATGTTTTTATGAAGGGTAGCAACACAATAAACATCACGTTCCTCACCATATATTCTCCTGGTTTCCTTGAAAAAGGAATCGGATAGCCGGAACCAAACAATAGATGTTGTCGCACATGCACCAAGCTTCCGACTGAAAGCGGGGCGAGGTCTCCGCTGCGTATAGCGTTTGCGCAGTAACACTGTCCTCTTATTTCGGACGGAAAAGCCCCGTGGGCGGTGTAACCCCTCTCTACCCTACTCTCAGGGGCAAAGAGAGGGGCTAGGTACAATTATTAATATGAAATTATTTTAAATATATAATTTTAAGCAGTTATATGTAACATCTTTCAGCCGGCTCCATGGCCTAGGGCATCAAGTGGTCGATTTTCTATCTGGCGACTGAAGTTCAGGTCTGTTCATGGTCGTAATTTGCGAGGATATCTTCATCAATTTCATCTAATCGTCACTCACTCTCCTCGTCGCGATTAGCCAAAAGTCGCAGAAAGCGCCCTAATAAACAAATATAAAAATACTAATATGTATCTTAGATTTGCGAAACAGAAATCTAGCTGATTCGTCTTTGAATATCCGTGACAGCTGTACCACATTTCGGGTACACTTGTCAATATTTTCCAAGCAAAAAAGAAATATTCACGATCAATACTAATACTAATCAATAATAATAATAATGTAAATATTCCATTTCAAATAGAAAGTTCCAATTCCAATAGAAAGTATCATAATCAGGATTCAGTAAGTAGGAAGTAAGTAGTTGACTATTTTTCTCGCGTGGCCAATTATGTCCGGTCTACACACAGGTGTGCATAGATTTGAAACTTCGAAATGGGCTATCTGCTGACTCAGTGTGGACTATGTGGCCCCCGTCTAGATACGGCCCTGGTTATACAATATTATATACTAGCAGAGTTATTGAAGTCAGTCGAGTTTCACGTCCATAAAAATAGTACACAATCCAGTTTAATGTGGGCCCCGATTACTAAATACCATCACAGAAAAACGAACCCAAGGCTTCGTTTATTGAAATGCCTTTTTATCCTCGCGGTACTGTGTGGCTTAGCAGTACCTTTTTCACAAATAAAAATCGAGCGGAGTGAGGTCTGGGTTTCTTGGGGGACACTCGGCGCTCAATCCAATATGTGGGAAACTGTGTGTCAAGAAAATGTCACACCGTCAGCACGTGATGCGGAGGAGCGCCATCCTGTTGAACTTCTATGGGCTCACACTTAAGAAACACTTTCTGCAATGAAACATCAATGGCTTACGAGATGTTCAAACCCGGAACCTATGACTTTCGTAGCACGTTACGCAGACCACTCCGGCACGAATGAGGTATGTTTGTTTGTATTTATGTGTGTATTAAATGAAACCGTAGTTCCCGGATTGGAGTCCCGGCTTGGGCATGGGTGTTACTTGTGAGACTACCTCTAAGAATTTGACCTAATGATCATTCATCTTCATCGTCGCGATTAGCCAAAAGGTTGCAGAAAAACGACGCAAAAACAAATTCAAATACATGCTATTAAATACACAACCACATTTTACAGAGAATGAAAGACAGTATCGTTGCAAAAGTTTGACAGGCTCTTGCCTTTCTGACGTCCGTTACTTCCCACAGACTTTGCATCCGTTGTTACAACATGTGCCAGGCCCTGTCAATTGTAAAGGCGCAGAGAGATCTCGTAGCTACGAGCGATGCACGATATTCCTACGCGTATCTGAAGGAACGTCCCACACAACGGCGCTCTGCTCGCGTTTAATTTGCTGCATAACAAGTGAGCACTACTTAGCGTCAAGGTATAAATCACAGGAATTAAATGACGGCCGCGAAATCGCCAGATAGAAAATGAATAATTCAAAATTTCCCGTCTTCTGATCAACCAGACGTTCTATGCGATAAGGTTAATAGAGCAATTTATGCTGGCAAACGCGAAAGGAAACAAGTAGGTGTGCAATGATGATGTAAACCATAGAGACCTCGATTTTTCAGCGTTCCCCACAAAAAAGAGATACTATTTTAAAACCCTTGTCGGTGTTATCTTTTGTTGAGTTTGACTCTTTATTTCAGTTAAATCAGTGGCATATAGTTGTATGTTACTTATCGTTTGAATTTTGAGTTCGTTAACTTATTGTCAAATGTCAATGTGTGCCAAACACAACTAGTATCAGAAGAACAAGTGGATAGACTAACCTTAGATGTCAACATGACAACGATATAGACAGATATTTAACTAGCACTATTGGCCTCCCCGATGATGCAGTGGTAGCGTCGTCGCCTTGTAATCAAGGGTTCGATACCCGGTGGAGGCATATAGTGGTTCGGATCCCACTTTAAGCTGTAGGTCCAGTCCCAATTAGCCTTTCTGTGCATAAAGTGAACTTAAAACAACAGTTCAATCAATCAACTAGCAATAATAGTAGGGTGACCATAATATTTTCACCCAAAAACGGGACGTCCCAAGGAAAACAGTTTAACCCTCCTGAAAATCGGTAATCATAAAATTATTATTTTAATTATTAGTTAAAGAATGAATTACATAACTGAAACAGTATAAACAAACAAATAAAATGTAATTTTCCCTTATCATAAAGATAATATAAATTTAGTATGACTTACATACAGGAAGGCCATGAGCACAGATTAGAAATAGGTTTGTGTATGTTTGAGTGTAGAGAAGCAGAGCATATTTACCGTGAATTGGAACCAGTGACACAGTAACTTTATCTCGACTCCTACCTCGAAGGACGTATTTAGGGGGTCCAGGTGTCCCAACCTCCCCCCGAAAGACTTACCAAGTACAAAAATTAAATAATGAAAATAATGAGATCATAAAATAACTTCAATTAAGTAATGAAAATAAGGTTGTTGTTTAATCACAAATTGTTTATTTCCGCAAAAATATTGGAAAGCAATACGACTTTGAATGACAGTACCAAAGAAGATTTATGCAAGAATTATTACTACTTATAATAACATGCAAAATATTACCAGGAATTTTACTTTCGTCAACTGGATATAACATCATTTTTTCATACTCAATAAGTATTATATTCTTTATCTATTTGACATTAATTTCCTTGCCAGGGCAGTTTGTATTTTTTACAAATTTTGCCGACCTTAACTACACGTAAGCTAGATAATGAATACGTGATGTTATACTGTATCACTGTTGTTATACCGCCTTCTTACCTATTCATGTAATAAAAATATATTAATTAATTTAATATACTTATACTTATTTTAATTTTACATTATTAATATTATTATTTTGAGACATTACGTTAGGACAAGATGTAAAAGGACAAGATTCTTGGCTTGGTTGAGATTTACATTAGAGATGTACAGGTTAGGAAAGGGGAGGGAGAATTCGCTGTCTTCTTCCCCTTCAGCCCGAACCCTGCCTCCTACATTCTACATGTCCATTCAAAATGTCTTCTTAGTTTCGGATATATTTTGCCTCCCCTTATAGCGTAATGGTAAAGATGACCCTCATAATGTCAAAAGGTACCGAGTTTGGTACCTGGTGGACGGTGTCGTGTCGTTTGCGCCGAGGCTTCTTATCTGTTCATTTCCGCCGTGACATATGTCAAGACCTTCCTTGGTGGGTTTTCCCACATTCCGAGGTGTCATCACCGCCGCGCTCACGGTGCATAGTGCATAAAGTGGACTTGAAACATAAAATCAAACGTGTGTTTATGACGAAGCACAGCTGTATTTACACCTATCCAGAGAGTCATATATGACTTTCCTTTACTTATTTCAAAATACGTTACACAGGATTACTTGTATCAATATTATTCCACATCAGAAAATACATAAATCAGTATCAGCCTATTAACTATTAATCATTTATCGTTCATCGTCAAAAAAACATTGTAAATACAGTATTGTTAAAATTACGTAAATGTACACTTTGGAAGCAACATAAATGTGCCAGTCTACACTAAATTATTATAAACTACATAAAATCGTCAAAAAACATTATAAATACAGCGTAATTTTTTGCAAACATTATATATGTAATAGCTATGCATATATAAACACAATATTTCGATACACTTGCACAACAACAATACAAACGTTATTTGAATTCTTGTAGGTATGCAAATGCTCGAAGGCATTGCACGCGTTGTTTCTATCAATTCCATATCCTCAGCCATCTTGTCTCTCTAAAGTCTCAGTTTTACATAAATACTAATTTCCCAATATATATCCCTCATATATACTTTCATCTTACATTCATTTACCAATCACCTTCATTTTCAATCAAAGATAAACACAGCTGGAGCTGGGCAACGTCATAAACACACATGCGCGCGGCGGTAATGACACTCCGGATTGTGGGAAAACCCACCAAGGATGGTCTTGACATATGTCACGGCGGAAATGAACCGATAAGAAGCCTCGGCGCAAGCGACACGGACTCCTGGTGGACGCCCAATAGTTCAATCCCACTATAAATGTAGGTCCAGTCTCGATTAGCCTATCTATACATAAAGTAGACTTACAGAAACTCAAACTCAAGATACTCAAACGACCGGCATGGGGTTGACGGCGCTTGGTGCTGTGAGAGAACCCCCTTTGCCAAATCAAAATTAGAAAACAAGAACTCATCTTCAGGTGTTCGCCACTTTTTCGCCATTAGATGCTGTTCTGCATCGTGACCGTACGGTCTAAGGCTTCATGCTTTGGGCTCCAGCTACGGGACGCGCGCAGGTTCGAGTCTCTTGGATGAGGCGTAACAACTTTTCTCCTGATATTTCGGCCAGTCAAACTCGTGGCCCGCGGGCCGCATGTGGGCCCCAGCATCCGTTAATGCGGCCCGCCTTGGCCCCACTTAACACTTCATTCTTGAAATTATCTATACATTTGTAGTTATCCCGTTTTCTCTTTTCTCGTGATACAAGACCAGACTCATCCAAACTTCAACACATTGACCAATTTTACCTACACAGGTATACGTTCCATTATAGACTAGGTGTTGTGTCAACTAAGCAAGTTGATTGACAGGTTACTTCTGAAGTACGAAAATATCTTGCCAGCTGGGAGAGGGCAGCGTGCATACTCTCTGTCGCTTATGAGTCTGTTTCTTGATTTTCAAGGATTTACCTGGAAGAAAAGCCAGTTCCTGTAAAAGTTTCAGAGAACCATATCGCTGCCGAAACTTCATTGGAGTAAGAAAAGGACTATAGAAGAGGAATGTAGATTTTTCAAGTGAAATGCTTACTTTTGTTGTGAAGTGAATACTGAAAAGCGTAGAAATTGTGTACCCTGATAAAGTAAATTCATTCAGAAGTATTTCTTTATCACGAAATAAATTTGCCATAATCTGTGGCGGATTGGTTAGCACAACCCGTTGCGACACCAGAGGTTGCGGGTTCGAATCCTGGCCTGAGCATGGGTTTTCTTTGTATGTGTCCCTTCATCAATTTCATCATATCATTACTCATCCTCATCGTCGCCATTAGGCAAACGTGGCAGAAAAGGAACCTAATAAATAAATCAGAAATACAGTTGAGGAAAGGATTTATGACTTAGTCAATGAACAATTGAAAGCGAAAATTGTTCGTGTTGTTGCCTTTTCGCTCACAATATGCGAAATTACGGACGTCTGTGAGCTAGCTCGGTTAGCTCCCTTCATTCGTGGATGCGATTCTTATCTCGATATGACAGTAAAACTACTTGAATGATTCCTCCCCGTGACACAAGGGCTGATATTTTGAAGGAAGTGGAGGCCGTTTTGCAAAGTTACAGTCTTCTGTTATATTAAAACTTTTTAATAAAGTTATAATTTGTCCTTCCCCACTTCTCAGGAATACCAGGAATGACAGGAATATTTGTCCACAGTAAAAATATTACGTGATGAAGTTGGAAACAGGTTTCAAGACTTCAGAGGGTGCGAAGGGCAATAATCTTGTTCTGCTCTGCTCCCTTTTCTTTTGATGATGCGTGTGCAAGTCCTGACTTCGAATGGAACTTATTTAATTGCAGTGCAACTCGTATAGGTGGGCTATCCTTGATTTTTCTTATATCTCTCATAGCAGTATCTTCGAATAAGCTATTTTGCTGTAGAAATTTTATTAATTTTGGTTGCACTTGCCTTGGTGAAAAGTTGATTTCCATAATGAAGATTAATGAAACAGCCGAATGATCAAGAATGACTGACAAAACATTTGTTGTCTGCATTAAGAGTTTCATGCTAACAAAAAACTTATTGCAGACTTTTGAGAAGCTTGTTAAAAAAAACAGTGAAATCTGAGTGAAACGAAAATATAATTGCAAACAAACAGTTACAATTGTAACCAAATTATACTCGAAAGTAACATGTAAAATACTATAACCATGAAAAAATATGGGGGGAGGTCTATATAATTTACATATCGATGCTGCAATAAAAATCACTGGAATCTCCCCCCCCCCTCAGCCCCATTTGGTCGAACCACTTAGTTCTGGATTTTAAGGTGTTGTGGTTCTAGATATGTGGCCCGGATAGTTTTGACATTATCGTTATGCGGCCCTACTCACGAATTGAGTTTGACATTGCTGGTCTATAGGACCTGTTGAGGAGATATATGTGTGTGTGTTTGTGTGTGTGTGTGTGTCATAAAACATCACTACTTCCAAACAAACTTGATGTGGCTCTTACAAAAACATCTGTTTTTGGAGTGGAACGATTACGAAAAGATTTACACTGGCCTCCCCGATGGTGCAGTGGTAGCGTCGTCGCCTTGTAATCAAAGGGTTCAAGGTTCGATACCCGGTGGAGGGTGGAGGCACATAGTGGTTCGGATTCAACTTTAAACTGTAGATCCAGTCCCGCTTAGCCTTACTGTGCATAAAGTGGACTTAAAACGCTAAATCAATCAACCAACAAAAAGGTTTACTGTTTCTTTGCAAATCTTCAATTAATGTAAAATTTAGTATAAAGACATAATTTTTGCAGACTTGCTAACTTGAGATTTAAAGACAAATTATTATTTCGAATTCTTCAATAACTATAACAAAAGTGATATAAAATATTGGATAAAGTTCTTGCCTTCGCTGAGAATCAAATTAGAGATGTACAGGTTAGGAAAGTGGAGGGAGAATTTCCTGGCGTCTTCCCCTTCAACGTGAACGTTGCCTCCTACGTTCTACATTCCATTCAAAATTTCTTCTTAGTTTCAGATATATTTTGCATCCCCTATGGCATAATGGTAAAGGTGATCCTTGTAATTTAAAATGTCCCGAGTTTGGTATCCGGTGGACGCCTAATAGTTAGTTCAATCCCACTATAAATATAGATCCAGTCCCGATTAGTCTATCTGTATATAAAGTAGACTTAAAACAGAAACTCAAGATACTCAAACGATTATCATAGGGTTGGCGGCGGTTGGTGCAGTGAGAGAGCCCCCTCTGCTCAATCAAAATTGTGAAACATAAACTTTTCAGTCAGTAAAACCATCGTGGTACGAACATTAAAATGTTTGTTTCAATTACATATTCGACGTCGATCTTGTTCACCAGATTACCAATTGTGATAACTTTTCTCTGCTTTAAAAACTACACAAGGAAACAAGTTGAAAACGTGAATTGGACAAGGTTTCTTCTCTAGAACTGAATTTTAAAAGACCATGTCTTAGAGATGCTCTGAAGGATATTCTATTCTTGAAACGCCAATCAGAATAAGGGATCAGCACTTATGTATATTTTCTCCCGCAGGCACGTGACCGGGGGGGGGGGGGGGGTTGAGGCTGAAGACCGTTCCGAAATCCTACAAATATGTAATTAAAATAGGGTATAGTGGTGATTAATTTTACTTACATTAAACATCTTGTACAATAACTTGTAATATACTGAGAAATTCATCTTCAGGGGTTCTATTCACCACTTTTTCGCCCTTAGATGGCAGCTGCTGATAAGGGATGAGCCTTCCCCCTGAAATAAAATTCTGGCTACGGGCCTGCTGTTCTGCATTGTGACTGTATGGTCCGATGCATCATGCTTTGAGCTCCGTCTACGGGACGCGCGCAGGTTCGAGTCTCTTAGGGGAAACGTATCAACTTTTCTCCTGAGATTTCGGCCTGTGTATAGGACCGGTTGCCACCCACCATCGTGAGGAGATTGGGAAGCTATGAATGAGTCACGGAAACCTACAACAAAGATTAGGGGTTCGTCGTGCTGGCCGCACATAACTGGTTGGACTGGAAGTGAGGCCGGCAGTCGGTAGGTGGGCTCTGGCCCTCAGGGGCTGTAGCACCACGGGTTTACTTACGTATATTGGCGTAGCCATGTGTGGGTCCACAGAGGCTCGGCCTCTCCTCGAAATTCTGTCACTTTATTTTGACCAATTCACTGGGATTTTTTTAAGAGTACTTTGTAACACGTATAATGCTGATCTTGAAGATCATACTATGATTAGTTGGACTGAAATTTCACTTGGGAAGCAATCAATTTACATTGGGAAAAATCACAATAGGAGAGAGCAACTAATGTGATGCAGGAACTGGTCATATGTTTCCACAAGGGATTCCCATCACCACTGAGAGTTTGTCCCCACCCTCGGCCCCGTGGCGGAGTATTTATCTCATTTCGCTACGACGCCAGTGGTCCCGGGTTCGAATCCGGTCTGGGCATACGTGTCCTTCGTGAGCGTCTCTTCATCGATTACATCATATCATCATTAGCGAAGAGTGGCAGAAAGGCGAAGTAAAATAAACAAAATCAATCAACCTTGGCCGATTAAAGCTGCTGTGAACTCCAACGATGAGAACTGTGCAAAGGGACTTAATTCAGATCATAACAAAGAAAACTACTTCATGAAAGTGTAAGTTCAATATTATACTATTGTTTCCTGACATCTTTGTTACTACTGTACATTTCGTTACATTGTTTTGTCCGTCTTTCTCCTTTTCAGATTTTCCATATGTTATTACGCATATCCACGTTTCCTCTTTTTAAATTCCAGGTAGTTTCCCTCCTGCCCATCTCTAATAGGGACTCGATTCGTTAATAGTTGAAATAATAATTGTTACTAATTCTTGCCTTATTATTATCATTATTATTATATATCGGTTTTGTATAAAAAAACACCCCCTTCAAAAGAATAGTTTCTTTCAACTGATATTCTCTACCTCCTTCTTTACTCTCAAATGATAATTCTAACCTCAACAAGAAAATTCAACATAATTATAGTAGCCACTGTAATCAACCAAATTTATTCAATCAAAACTTCAGTGATGAAGGTTCTGTCTCTGGAGCCTGCCACTCGTCTCACTCCATGCAAGAGTCAGCCAGCAAGCAGTGAAATGCGAATTGCTTTGCCAGTGGAGAAATTTTAGCCTCCGAAACCAGAATGAAAAGAAACAGGTGGGTGTCCTTTTCCTGGAAACCTCACTGCGGGAGTCACGCGGAGGGGGCGGGGGATGAAGGGAGGAAGGTTCTCTTCCTAGTCCTCTGATATGTCGCTAGGTGTCTCTGTATCGCATAGGGCCAGGAAACTACTTTCATGCCAACCTCCAGGCCACTCTTAATGTGGTTCACTTAAAATCTGTACCCAAATATACCTTTTTTTTTAGTTGTGTCACGATTTCTCTAACAAATTGGCATTGATAGAACAAATTTGTTTCGTCTTCTGAACTAGAAAGTACATTAACATTCACCAATTTATTAGGATTTGTCTTTCGAGTTGGTATCAAGACGAAGGAATTTAAATTAATGTTGCAGACCCCATTGAAATATATGTACGCTTCTTGGCCATACTTATTCGCTGCTCTAGAAATAGAGGACTCCACACGAAACAATAACAGCTGCTACGCGAGCCAACTTAAACAGTAAACTGCTGCCTGCTCGAATCTTCTCGACGACTTGTAGCATTTTAATTTTGATCAAGTACTTGAAACGGAGCTAAAGTGCGCGTCAAATCTCCTGCATATGGCAATAGCCAATAGCAGCGCACTGCAGCGGTGCCATGTCGAAATCTCACACGGAAAAGAGACAGCATGGTTCAGCGAAACGTCTTATCAAGGAGAGCACGGCAACGCCGCACGTCTGTGATTCGCTGGCGCTGTTCGGCCGTTCAAGGCCATATGCAGGAGATTTGACGCGCACTTTAGTTTAAAAATTTCATCGACATTTTGTGTAGGATAAAATGTCTCAAATTTTGATTTGGTTTTTAAGCTAACTTGTAGACTTTTATAAAACGAGACACATCTCAGAAACCGGACTGTCCCGGTCAAAACGGGACGTATGGCCATTCTATTATAATTGGGAAGAAGCCGAGATAAATACTGACGCAGACTTTTAATTAATAATGTTATCTTAAGCTTGTAAAAACATTGTAAGTGAGAATACGAGGAACAAAACCTTTTATTAAGGTTAAATCGAGAGTTTGTTTAGCATCACTTGAGATTATCGGAGTATTTTGTTCACATCAGGAGCAGTGGCTTAGCATTCACCCTCGGATTAATGTCCGATTGCACCAACGCCGATTTACTCGCGAGTTAGAGTAAACTCAGAGTTAACCCACGAATCGGCTGATTATAATAAGTTGCACCAATAGGAACGACGGGTAAGCTGGAAGGAAATGGAGGGTCAACTTTACCCTCCGAGATCGGCGAGTAAAAGTGAAGTTAACCCACTCACAGCGGAGTAAGAGCTGCCATCTGCAACCGGTAATGTATTACTTCAGAATTTGATAACTAAATAAATGTAAAATGGGAAGTAATAGACTCAAACTGCGTATATAAAAAGCTATACATATATACTTCAGGTTCACTGTACACATTCTGCAGTACAGAATTTGTAAAATTGCACTTGCAATACAAACGTAAACATACACGTAGCCGCAGAAAAGAGAACAGTGTGCCATGGGCGTCGCCAGAAATTTTCCTAGGGGGGTTAGAATCGAAGATGTCGAGGACACCCCCTCCCCTCATAAATATTGTGATACAGACCAGTAGCATATGCAGAAGTTTGTCAAGGAGGGGATTATTTTTAAAATTATTGCAGTAGTAGTAGCAGCAGCAGTAGCAGTTTTAGTTTAGTTTATTTTAGCATCCAAGACGTTTATTATATGAATATTATAGTACTTGTTACAACCAAGATTACATAGTTACTTCTAACATCTGTAGCAGTAGCAGCAGCAGCAGCAAACGCAGTACTATAAGAAGCTTCAAAACGTGTGAAAGTTACAAATTAACAGAGATACAGTGTTGCAAATTATGAAAGTTTCGTACCAAATTCGATATCTCAAGACCATTTTTAAACAATGACGTAAAATGAGGTGAAATAAAGTGCTTCGTTTATAAATTGCCATAAATTGAAAAAAAAAGTAGATGGAAATTTCCAGGGGGGGTCGGCCGACAGGTTCCACCCCCTGGCGACGCCCATGCAGTGTACCCATAAAACTATCGTCAATACTAACTTACATGAAAGTAGGAGTATAGATTGAAATATACTGTAAACATCACTATAAAACTACTTACTACGATTGCAAGCTTTAATAACATGGTGTCTACGAGACACGAATGTCAAGAAAGTGAACAAAACGTCAAGAAATTATGCTTGTGGAGAAGAATTTTTGCTATTTTCTTACAGTATAGTGAATTTATATACCTATACTGAGATTTGATAAAAATAGAATATTTGGAAATCTAAAATTGTATTGAGTTGTGATTTGTTCACTTTCTTTCCTAAGAACGACATTCCTGTGTGCGTGAAGTTTTGTAAAAATACGAAATAAAGTAATGTGGCCATTTCCTATCTATTTCCTTAATCTCCACCTACAACGAAGTAGAGGGAGATTAAATAAATGTTGAAAAAAAAGGGGGAGTTTATTCCAACAAACCAGATCTTTCACAAACGTATCACTCCTTTTAAATTGCCTCCGATACGATATTACATGAAACGTTCCCTTTCTACAACACTTATCTTTATTTTATCTCAGAAAAAGTTCGTAAAATCGTCCAGTGAGTCATCGTGTGAAAAAATCACAGTCTCTGAAGCACATCGTCCGTTTTTTACCTTGAAAACATTTGTCGGCCTTCCGAAACACATTCTTGACATAATACAAAGTCTTCGTACGCCATGATATACTTTATTACCTGAAGGTCAAACATTCATGTTCCTTGAGTGAATTTCAGGGTCGCAATTCCAGTATTGTATTGTTGAATACAACTGCAATAAAACAGGTTTAAATCTGAGCAGAAAAAAAATCAGAAAATATATCCTTAATTTGATGAAACCATTTTTCCATTAACGTTGCATTATGTTTCCATTAATATATGAATAAAATCATTTATAATTCTACAAAAAATGCCAATGATGGTAGAATATTTGTAATAATTATAACATACCCATAATTGGCGTAAAAGAGGAGTATTAAAATAGAGAAGGTAAAATAGAATAGAGGGGGTAACGTCATCAATGGTAGGTCATGGATCAAATCGCAATATCAGCATTACACTCGTAAATGTGTGACGAATAGGCGAAACTTTTACATAGTTTAAACCTGTGAATAAAGTGTAAAACACTGATGACATAATGTTGTAATCCATGACCTGCCATTCATGACGTTGCACGTAAACAAAAGTCTTCGCGCAGGCCTTGTATACAAGAAGGTGTTGTCCTAACCTAGTCCGTTATATCCGTAGCCATTGAAGACGTGGGCAACGTGAAGTTTGGGGCGAGGCTTGCACAATATCAAAGGAACAGCAGGTGTGAAATAAATCTCCGAGGTGTCTTATACTGTTGAATGAGCCTTCAAATCCCTGCGGTGTTTGTCTGATTATCCAACTGTTGAGTTACACGCCTCGTCCGGGGAGAAAGCCATTTTATGATTTTTTGTCCAATGTTTTTTCCTCCATGCCGAGGAAAGTCAAGATTAATTACTACATTGTATAGTGGCACGACGAACTATAAATAAAGAAAGGTATTCGGACAAGGACCTCTAAGTACTCGAACTTCGGCCTCTTTCTCCATCTTCTAAAAGGTAAACGCTAGATTGAAGCCATTGAGCCTAAATGTTCTCGAAGAAATTACACGACAGGAAAAGTATATTGTCAAGCGGCTTTAGACGAAAGCATTATCCTTATCATCTATGCCAAGACCAAAACACTACCGTGTAAAGTGAAAAATCTGATGGCATCAGATGCCATGGCGTATTTCATTACATTTCTCAAGGATAGAACCCGTCCTATTTCCTATTTCCGTAGCATTTGTCGTAGCATAACCAATCAGAAGCGACCTCTAGGCCACGTGTGCAGATGTAATGGCGGCCGCGTGAGATGTAAACAATGTATCACTTCACATTTTTAAAAGCCAATAACTATTCAACCGAGAAGAATAACGTTTCAAATCAAACGGTATTAGGTACAAAAAAATGGCGTTGCTTAAATACATACTTTACAACATTTACTGTACACGTATGGAAGAATATTTTAGTTTTTTAAAATTGTAAACATCATGGACTCAACATACGTAGATGGTGACCTTGATGTGCGTTTCATGCTGTATATGTTATGCATTGTAATCGCAAAAGTTAACCGAAACGTTACATGAAATGCTTTCGTGTTAAGTACTATCTGCTATAAGATTTTTGGAAGCATTTACATAGCATTTATGCTGGCAAAAATCTTAATGAAAATGCTCTCGTCTAAAACCGGCATTATTCGTGTCTCTCCTTGCTTCGTGACCCACCTGTGATGAACGAGTTTCTGTAACAGTTTTGGTAGGGTCGTCTTTTTCTCAGTGTTTCAAGCAGTATTGGGCTCTATTGAATTCCGCAACAGGCAAGGAACCTTGTTTCTCGCACAATTTAAATTGGGTACAAGTTGCGTATTGTTTCAATGAAAAAAAGGTTCCTGGACCGTATTTAAATTGATCCCGAATAAACGTTCCTGGACCGAATTGAAATACTTGTAACATAAAAAGGTTCCTTACGGTCCAGAACCCATTTACGCTTACTGATATTCTCTCCTGGACTGAAATTCCGTGGGATCGAACTCGTCATTTACCATTGTTTACTGCAATATTTTCCCCCCAATGATACTTAAAATTAAATTCGCGCACAGCTCTCCAGATTCTTCACCTCAAATGCTTAAAATTTTTGGTGTCTCGAGCTCACGATATCTGAATTTTTAGCTTTCATTTACTTTGTATCAAAATGCTGCGTAATACCTCTTTCCATTCGCTAAAAATGAAAAGAACCGCATTTCCCTGCACGTAACAATCTTATCCTTTCAATTTTCATTTATTTCGAAGGAGAAATAAATGAAAATCCCACACCTCCATCCACGTAACGTTCTCCTAGGAACGGGGTATCAAACAAGGGACCTTTAGGTGTAGCAATGGGTGATATAGCTCCCTAATCATTCATCCTCGTTTGTAGAGCAACTCGCTACCCATGGTAAGCCTGATGGTAAGGTGCGAGAGGTAACAACTACACACTTAATGGCAAAACACAACACTTGAGTATTAAACACCTACAGACTGGATCGGCATGGCGAAAGGAAATAACTTTTTTCCTCACTGTGTGGAGACGCTCCCTCGTAGTGTCGAACCACGGACTGGTTAAACAAGAGTTCGTTGTACGTTACATTTCGAAGATTCTACAGATTGTTACGATTGAATTTATTTAAAATTGCTGGACTTTTAACAACCCTGGTTTCAAGTTTTCTACTGAAAATCTTCTACATTCACCTGTATTGAAGTGGATGGAATATTTTCTAATTGAATTTTAATTTATCCTGTGTGGTCAGAAACTGACTCGATTGATTGATTGATTGATGTTTATGTTATGGGCACCTCAGCACTTAAGCTATTGTTGCCCGTCACACGATACGGGAAAAGCCCCTTTACTACAATGAAATTTAGGACATTCCCCTAACAAGAAAATAAAATGTATATTAGAAACTTTCTTGATCGAGTTTTAAAACTAATTCACTTACTAAATCTATATATTTAAAAATGGATGTATGTGTGAACTTGGTACACATGTGACTTACAATCTGGAAAGAAATAATGTGGGGGTTAGACACCCCTGGCATCCCTAGGGGTGGGGTGGAAAGGGGTGACATGTAAAAATAATCGAAAACGACCGATATTAGCGTGGAATCAATAGTTTTCTGGGTCGCTAAGATGAATAGTGACACTCCCAATGCCGTTCAATTGCTCCTGGAGGTGAAACTAAAAATGTTTATAATCAAGTTTTGAGTTAAATTAATATTATAGTGAATTTGTAAAATATTTTACTTTATAAATTGTATAATGTACTTATACTTTTATATACCTGTAAATAAAGTTAGTTACATTTTACACTATAGTTAGAATTCATTATTTTCCTGTCTAATAGAAGATTATGATAAATAAATACCCGGGCAACGCCGGGTAATCACCTAGTAAGAAATAAAAATATACTTCCTATGAGGACTGACAAGAATTAAAGCCATGCCATATATTGAGGACTAAAATATTCTTAGGCCTACCTGTGCTAAAAGCCGAGGCTGTAAAGGGACACTCAGCACACATAAGACAAACACAAGACAGTACACAGACTCTTGGACGATTATTGTAGGCCTAGTTTCAGACGCCAGAGCCTCGCTGTCCTGCAAGAAGCAGTTACTGGGCTGTATTACGTGGAAGTGAGGTTGACGGTTAGGTGGCTCGGCAGAAGGTCACCCACCATTTACACCCCATTCTTGAGAAGTCATTCTCCGTCTTGCCTCTGTTAAAAAATTTGTCACCGTCGAACAGAACGGTAGGTAGAGATTTCTGTGTGCCAGAATAAAATTTGTGCAAACTTTAACTAGGGGCGGCTTAAGGGCCGGGCAACCCGGGCGCCGTCCTCGAGAGGGCGACAATTCGAGGAGTCACCCTTGATTAGTACAAGGCATTATTTCTGGTTACATAAACGTGGCTACATGGTTTGAGTTTATTTTTTAGTCCATTTTTGTACGGAAAGGCTAATCTGTTGATTGATTGATTTGGTGTTTTAAGTCCACTTTATGCACAGTAAGGCTAATCGGGAATGGACCTACAGTTTAAAGTGGAATCCGAACCACCATGTGCCTCCACTGGGTATCGAACACGGGACCCCTTTATTGCAAGGCGACGACGCCACCACTGCGCCATCGGGGAGGCACTAGAAAAGGCTAATCGGGATTGAACCACACTAAAGTGGGTTCCGAACCACTAAGTGCCTCCATCGGGTCCACGGATCTTTGTTTTAAAAAGAATTCGATTTATTGTTGACAAGAATTAATTGAAATTACTACTGCATAACATAACATACGGTAGTAAGTATATTGTATCATGTAGCAATTTAAGCTAAGAGGTTGCACACACTTACAATACTCATAAAAATGTTCTTTAGCAGTAACGCTTGAAGTACTTTTAAAATAAGGTGAAAAGGTGAGGTCTTCAGGGTGGAAAGTAGGGGCGCTAAAAAGTCACCTCACCCGGGTGAAAATTTTATCTTGATCCGCCCCTGGGTTTAACCCTACGCTAAAATAAAATCTGAAGAGTGGATTTACGTAATCGCCTCTTCCGAATGAGTACTCTGCAAACGGGCATAGTGTTCTTATTTCCAACCAAGAATCGAGGTTCGATCTGAGAACCGATAAGACGACAATATGGTACCCGAACGTGTCCAACCTTGTCGCTGCCGTACCTGTAACGCTCGACGCATGCAAGTGGTAACATGTTCCCCCGCCTCCCCTCCCGGTGATTGATTCGTGCCCTGGGAGAAAGCAAAAAGGCGACTGCACTCGCCGTAACAAGCCAACAGTTTCTGCCCTTCGGCACTTCACCTCCAGCGTAAAGCTCTGCTACGCTCTCGTTGCCAACTCACTATGCTACAAAAGCACAAGGCCCCGTGGCGGAGTGGTTAGCGCTACGACGCCAGGGGTCTCGGGTTCGAATCCCAGCCTGGATGGATGTTTGTGAGTGTCCATTCATCAATTTCATCATGTCATCACTCATCCCCCATCTTTGCAAATTAGCCAGAAGTGGCACAAGAAGCGAAGTAAAATAAAGCAAATCGGTGAATCAAAAATCCAAGTGAGTTCTATTTGATTTAACTTTCTTAGCTTTTCTGCCACTTTTGTCTAATCGCGAAGATGAAGATGAGTGATGATGTGATGAAATTAATCAACGGACAATCACAGAGAACACCCATACCCAAGCCGGGATTCGAACCCGGAACCTTTGTTATCGAAGCGCGCTGTGATAACCACTCCGCCAAGGAGGCTGGTGTTATTGTGGGTTTTAGTTGATTTAAGTCCACTTTATGCACAGATAAGCTAATCAGTACTCCACCTACAGTTTAAAGTCGGGCCACTGTTCAATGTGCCTCAATCAATATATTTTAATGTGATATTGAAAATAAACTATTTTAGCTATAAACTTTATTGAGTTGAAAAACTGTTAATACCAACGTGAAGTGAGATGTAGGTTCTTCATTCGTCCTTATTGTGGTTGGCAGTTATTAATTGAAATTTACCAGTCTATTACTCATATCTTCTAGAACATAAAGCTAAATTTTAATGAATAGTATCTGTACTTGTATACAGGGTGTATCGTAAATAATAGCGGCAAACTGAAACGGTGAAAAGTACACGATGGTAGAAGCAAGAGATTCTCAGTAAACGGACCGTTTGCGAGATAATTGCGGATGCATGGTTACGATCCGTGACTGACTTGGTTGTTTGTACACATCGTATGCTTTTCACGTGTGAGGTGCCATAGTTCTACTCAGTAATAAATAACATAATTAAAAGGTTTACCTCGCTATACATTTACTGTTGCTTTTATTACCAAGGACCAGTGGCGGCGATTGGGTCTCAAAACCGGGGGGGGGGCAAATACAGTACATTTCCCTTCGTAGATAAGATTTAGCATAGTGCGGGGACAAAAGTGGCGAAAATTGAGGGGGGGCAATTGCCTCCTTCGCCCCAAACCCCTAATCGCCGGCCCTGCCAAGGACTATTGTACTGTACGGTATATTACATGTTCGGCAGTGTTCAGTTTTAAAGAAAGAAACCTTGGAGTGCGCTAGGATGAAAGCGGGCGATGTGTACCAACAATCGAGTCAGTGGCGAATCATAAACATACATTCGCAATTATCTCCCAAACTGTTCTTTTACGACCCCATGTGTACTGAGACTTTCTTGCTTCTACAGGGTGCCCCACAAAAAAAACAGGAATTTTTTTTTGAGCTCATTTAATATGGCTGTACCTTTGTTACACCTTGCCGTATTCAATTCAAATGTTCAAAATGCTTCCCATGAGCTGTTACACAACGCCGTAGACGGTGTAACGAACTTGCAGTGGCATTCTGGATAGTTTCAAGCGCAATATTGTTCCAAGCTTCTGTCAACACAGTTTTTAAGCAGCCAATGTCTCTGATTCCTCTCCTCTGTATTTGAACTTGGTATAACAGTAGACCCCATATGCAAAAATGCATTACGTTAAGATCTGGACTTTTTGACGGCCAGTCGTTAGGTTCAATAAAGTCAGGAGTATTGGCTCTGAGCCATGCCACAGTGTCCCTGGCTGTATGGGCCTTTGCTCCGTTCTGTTGATATCGCTTATGATACACACTGTATATGCTTTTCTGCCAATTTTGGCTAATCGCTACGACGATGATGTGATGAATAATGATTAGATGTAATTAATAAAGGGACAGTCGCCATGAACACCCATCGCAATTCGAGTTTCGAATCCAAAAACTTCGAGAAAATTTTATTTGTCTACGAGAATCTTAAGGTAAATAATATCACTTTAACGTTCGTTATCTTACAAACATAATTTGATGACACGAAAGACACACACGTTACCGATATTCTCATGTGAAGTTTTCGCTCATGTCTTCTGATCAAATGTAAATGACTGGTAGCTCCAAAAAAAGTAATCTTCTAATTAACCAGTGTGTCTTGTCACAATGCACGAAACAGCAGAGATAGTGTTATAACTAGAGAGTTGGCAACACTGCACGTAATTGCAAACTTCAAGAATGAACATTCCTAGTACCATCAATCAGAAGAAGTAGGGAAAAAAGAACACGCGTTAATTTCCCTCTAGAAAGGCTTTGTACGCACACACACACATACAAACATATATAAATATCTGTTTCCAAGTGTAATGACTTCTAAAAAATGCCACTTTTCAAGTCTGTTCAGTAACAATCCTGTTACGCAAAGCAATCATGTCGTCGGGCACGGCTGCAACGACAAAAAAAAAGCGTTTGGCCCTTTTATTTGTTTCTGTAACAAGCTTCTAGAGGATTCGAACGCGAATCCAAGGTAGATTACAACAGGATTTCAGGCGGGAAAGCCAAGCAAATGAACACCAATTCCTGGGAAAGGCATGCATGTGATCCATTAAGCAGTGTTGGAATTCTAGCTGTGGCTAGCTTCTTTTAAAAGTAAGTAGCTGCAATTGTAACAGAGTTACTTTCTTGCAATAATAGTAACTTTATCAACAGTTACTTTATTTGTAACCTGGGTCCTGAGTAAACAAAAAATGATCGATCAGACAATTCGATTATTGATGGCGGGGAAAGAACTTCCGGTTTGGCGAATTTTCCAATGTAAACAAGTGGAATACAGATCGTCACGGAGCTTATTTTCTTATAAAAGATCGGAAACAAAATGGATCACTTGAAATTTTTAGAAACAAATGTAGCTAGAAAAGATTGGCAATTTCTCGGATCCTTTGGATGCAGATATAACGGACACTACTAATATTTTCCAAGGAAATGTTGATCTTCTATCTACCAAAAGTTTCGTTTTTGAAAAAACTTCTCCAGGTTGAAATGAAGGTTATATTAATTATAAACATTGAAATACTTCAATCACAACAGTAAAAGAAATAATAATATTTACTACGGTTAAAATTATTGTTATACACTAATAATATATACCTAATTAAATACATTTTATTCCAATTTTATTATTATTGTTATTGTTTATTATTATCATGCTATTCGATCCACAAGGCGAGTGAATATCCAGCACAACTATTTTCCATTAATACTTTAACATTTCATAGTTACTATACTGAAATGCACAGTTATTGTATTTTGTTATTAACTTTTGTAAGTGTCGTTCAAGAAAGGACTTTAAAAGTTAAAAAAATATAGAATACCTCATCTAAAAGTATAATTTTTCGAATTCTGAAAACTGTGGAACCATTTATTCTTTGAATTAAATGCTAGAATATGAAAACAATATCCTGGTTCCTGTATTTTTCGCTCATTTTTTCGATCTAATTCATATTTTACATTGATTACTCTGTTCGAATACATACTAACTAATGGCCGCGTGCACCAACGTCGATTATTTCGAAGTTCAGATGCACGAGATCAATTTTAATCCACTCTAAATGAACTTGGTTTAAAGATTTGCATTGCACCAACGAAAAACGACGTTCACGAGATTCCGTTCAACTGATCCGAGATTAATTTGTAAGGCTATACCTGATTGGTTGTCTAAAACAAATTACAATCAAGAACCGCATAGAGTAGTGTCACGTGTTAAAGTATAAACATGTAGGAGAAGAAAGTAATTCGGGCTGAAAACTTCTCTGAATTTGAGATTATGTGCTAATCAATCTTGTCGACGAGTACAAGGACATGGTAGAGTGTAAAAAAATAATAATATTAAAAGAGAACTGTCGGCACAACACAAAAGGAGAAGGAGAAAGCATGGAACCTTATTCTACGGGACAGAACCTTAGCTCGTAATGTCTTACGAAATGCATTCGATTTTGATGGTACAGATGTCTGTGGTATTTGAATTTTTCATTCCTTAATTCTTATATATTTATATTTTCGTGTCGTGTAAATAGCCAGTAACATGTATTTTCGTAAATTTATACAAAAATATTTCCATCACCATGTAGCAATATATGACATTTATATATGTTTTGTGTTCTGGGGTAGATAATGCTTAGAAACATTACGACTTTGCACCACAGAACCACAAATTATTATTATTCTTATTATTTTGGCAGTTTTTACACAGTTCTCGAATTATCAGCATTGTACCTCCAAAATCTCTAGCGTTTGCACGCACTTGATATCACTTTCAATTCTTTTTCCATTCAAAAACAACTGCCTGCAGTCGAAGCGTCAGTATCGTGAACCAGGATCAGCTACCAAAACGGTGGCGAATGGCCGATCAGTAGATAAACTCGTTTTGATGTTCCTAGATCGCGATCAAGTGTTTAACCGTCTTCGTGCAATGGAATTTTCCAATGATCCTTTCACGATCCAAGTTTAAATTTTGAACTTCGTTGGTGCACTCGGCCATAAGTGAACTTTATTTCTGTTACTAACAATAAAAATAAAAAATTTCCAGCTTTTTTTGGAACTTGAAATGAAGAATGGCAATTTCCAGAGTGGGGTGGGGGGTGGGGAGGAGGGGTCGACTGACCTACCGACGCCCATGGAGAGAGCGCTTATTAACAACCAAAAGGCTAATGCATTATAATGTGATTATAAATAGTTTCAACTTTTAAATTTAATCAACACATGTGCGTTAGACAATTATAATTTTCGAAACAAGTAAAATATTTTCATTTGATTTAATGAAGTGCCGACTGCAGAGCCTATTCTCTCATGTTTGTGTTCAATATTCTCGCTTTATTGCCTAAATCCGCTGATCTTTCCGTATAGGATCTGTCTGAAAACGATCGATAGATACCTGAGAACAATTGATTGTTCCCTATCTCATGTTGAAACCAAAAGCCATACAAATATTGTGGCCTTTTCCGAAGACACTGCCTTTTCACCTTTGAATTCAATGTTATTCTTTTCAAAATCGGAAGTGCAGTCCCCGCCAGCGCCAAGGAAGCACAGAAATGTAAACATCCGGTGAATAGCGCCCATATTTATGGCTTTTTGTATTTGAAGCTGCAACATCTACATTGAGTGCGTGTGTAGACATTCTGTTGTTTTTAGTTCCATCACAGTCCACCAGGCGGTAGGCATTTGTGTACCCAAAGCGGCAGGGGTGTAATATATGTGCATGGAATAAAGCTTTCAGACGGAAGGAACTGGTACCACTGATAACGGCAACATGGCCGACAGTGAACGGTCCTTGTAATCAAGCTCGCTGCTTCTAACTTCTTGAGTTCTTGTTATACTTCTCGTTGTACAATAAAGTACGTTGTTAAGCTAACGTTAGTCTTTTAAGACGAGACAAGAGGTGAGCAGTTTTTCTTTTGAACAATGTAACCACTTTTGACAAGTAACCACCCAATTTATCACCGTTAGATTTCTATCTCTGGGAAACTGAATAAAGATGTGTAACACACAAAGCCATGGTCACTGGATGACATGAAACATTACCTGTGTTTCCCTTCCTCTGGAAACCATATCTGCTGTTTGTTGATTTGTTAATCTGTTCTATAGCATTGCAGACGAAGTATTGCTGCCAATGAACATCTGCAACTTTAAGGTATGTGACATACTTGCTGTTATTAGTGTTCGTATCATTAATGTTAAGAGTTGTGGCGATCACTAGTTAATCATTTTGCACCATTAGTATTAGTTAATAAATATTTTGAAATATAACACGAAGGTGAAGCTACAACTTGTGTGGGTCTATGTATTAGTAAATAACTGAGCAATATGGAGTTCACTATTACCTGTTATAACACCATTAAGCCTTTTTTCCATGATTATGAAAAACTAAGTATGCTGACCAAGGCAGTAATTTATTTTATTAAAAACATAAACTAAACGTAACGTTTAGTAATGTTTGTGTATATATAATGCCCTTTTTGTGTATCTTGTTACTTTTGTACTTGATACAGAGTCTGATGAAGACCTTGCTAGAAGGTTGAAACGTTACGTTTAGTTTATGTTTTTAATAAAATAAATTACTGCTTTGGTCAGCATACTTAGTTTTTCACTATTACCTGTATTCCGATTTCATTACATCCATTGCTACATAATAATTATTGATTCTATTTGCTATAGCAAAGTCAGAATTCCAAATATTACATTATGTATACAGCGTTTAGCGCAAATCAATAACGTAAAACACAATTAACGTTGTACAAAGTAATTACTATTCATTTTTAACCGTTAATATAAAGTAACTTGTCAAATATGAAATTCATAATTTTAATAAACATTTATTCATATTGTGCGGATCCACAGAACCGTCACAGAGTGTAAACACTAACCTAACGTAACCCCATAGCGCCACCAAGGGGGCGTGGAGATCTGCAGCCAGACTAGGTGGACGGGTGGTCGTATTGTAGGATTACGCTCACTCACTTGGAGCTCCCCAATTTCCTCACGATGCTGGGTTGCCACCGGCTCTTTACACAGGCCGAAAATTCCCGGAGACTGAACCCGGGATCGAACCTATGCCGTCCCGCAACCGCCGTCCAAAGCATGATGCCTCAGACCGCACGGACACGGAGGAGGACAGTGTAAACACTATTTTGGGACATTCTGTAGCCTATGTGTACGTGCAGTGTTGAGGAATGCCTTTTTCCAATCTTCCCGAGTTCAAAATGTACTCATCCCACAACAGAGGCTATAGTAGCAGGGAATTATTTTTGTAAGTGGCAAACAATTTACAAAATGTGGAATTTAATTGATTGATTGATTGATTTACTTTATTTTACTTCGCTTCTTGTGCCACGTTTGGCTTATTTGCGAAGATGAGTATGACTGATTGTCACGGTATCTAGTGACATGTGAAACGCAGTTCGATATAAATTATTTTTGTTTATTGATTCATTTATGTTCAAATATAAAAGTGTGAGGTTCTTTATTTTGTGGATAAATTTGTATCCGAGCCATACGTCGGAAGTTGGGGACGGGTTTTTCTTGAGTGACAGCGGAACTGTCTTTTCGGCTTAGGACATGACATATTTGCACCGACACGGAGATACGAAAGGAATATTTTCGTCGAGACCGGGCTTCAAGTCAGCGGGCGGTCGAACCCATGTTCACGGATGACCAGGTACACCAGCTGGAGCCCGAGCCTGCAAGGATCGAAGACGCCTCGGTGACCGACTTTCAAGACAATGGACACAGGTCATTCGCGTCTCCTCCAAAAGCGAAGCCAAGCTACCTGAGCGTGGGTTTCAACGGACAAATTTGATTCTCTTATAAATACGCGGTGCTACCATCCCAGACACAGTTTTTACCCGGATTTCATAGAGAGAGCATCTCCGCGCTACACTCTCGCGTGATTATTGTTTTGTGTCCGTGGACTTTGTTTCCTTACGTACCGTGAGTGAATCGCAGATAGAGCGTTACCAGTGTGCGCCTTATTTTGGTGAAGATTACGCGGTGATTTGTTTTTTGCCAAGCGTGGACTACATAAGGATGGGGGCCTCCCCGATGGCGGAGTGGTAGCGTCGTCGCCTTGTAATCAAGGGGTCCCGGGTTCGATACTCGGTGGAGGCACAAGTGGTTCGGATCCCACTTTAAACTGTAGGTCCAGTCCCGATTAGCCTTACTGTGCATAAAGTGGACTTAAAACAACAAATCAATCCAAAATCAATACATAAGGATGGAGGGCTAAAAAAAGATAGAGAAGGGGGCCGTCGCTCCCCCTGACGCCTGCAACGACGCCGAAGCCAGTCAGCCAACGCCAAAAACGACACCAAAGCCAAACACTGCCCAAAGCCCGAAGGACGTTTTCAGAACGACGCCGATCGAAGCCCGCCACCAGAGAGAGAGATTGAAGGACGACTCCAGAACGACGCTGATCGAAGCCAGAGGGAGAGATTGAAGGACGACTCCAGAACGACGCTTCCAGAACGACGCCGAATTGATGCCCGACACTGGAGAGATTCCTGACCGGCGCGTGACCACGTACATCCGACGCTAGTGGCAAGAGGAACGCCCGAAGTACTAAGGAGGTGCAAGTACACCAGATCGTCGCAATTATTCTTCGTCGCGATCGACCTCGGAGGACAATTTCGCCACAAAGGAACCGTTTGCAAGTCCCGCGTCCAGGAGAGATGAATGACCACGCCATGTAGCAGAGTCTGGTACAGTATACTACAGAGGGTCTCATGTACATGTAAACGTGCGTCGTTAGTATCAACACCGTACAGTTAACGCCGAAGCCTCACTTATTCGCAAAGTTACTCAGAAAAACCCAAACCTAATTTCCGCGTCTGATAATTTTTGGTATTATTGTAAAAAAAGGGTTATTTCATGTTCAGATGTTCTAATTTAATTGTCTGCATTCAGCGTTAGAAGCTCCATTTCATTTCTTTAATATTTAGTGTAAATTGTCAAAGTGTGCTCCATTTCTTGTGTAACCGACCGCCCCGTCGCGCCATTTAATTTGTCGATAGTTGACTGGTGAGTCCCTTTTAATTGTGGAAAGCGTAATTTTTATTGCAAGGTCGTGCGCATGAAATAGTATTATTTGTTGCATAGTGGTTTTTAAGGTAATTTTTGCTCGCGCCGACGATTGATTAGTGTATTCCGGCAGCTGGAGCCAATTAAGTTTTTGCATCACTATGTAATTGAGTAGTTGTTCTCATTGGACGAGAGAGGCTCGTGTGTAAGACCCCCGTCCGAGAAACTTGTATAATGTCGTCCTTACGACTCGATGCACACGTTCATTCGAACGAAAGATTTAACCACGCCGACCCATTGTCTTAGTTAACCGCTTTCCGAGGGCTGGCACTTAAGTTAATTTAAAAGAGCACAGGAGCTGGCAGACAAATGCCCTAAATTCACATAAAGGTTTAAAAATTAAAAGGAATGATATGTTAATGAGATCCATGATTTGTATCCATACTTCACATGTAAAAATACCTCATGTGTGTGAAAGAGAGATAGCGTGAATGTTGTGAGAGTGAGGAGGTTTTGTAAACAGTTGTTGATTGCAATATTTTATTTGTTGTTACAATATATATTCACTTTTTTACCGTTCGTCAGTGTTGTTATTTGACGTTTTTCAGGTACCAGATACTATGCTATTAGTGTTTTATGATTGTTCGAATCTACATATCAAAGGTAAACAAAACAGTGTAACATTTCAAGGTATTAATCTCCGCCTCGCAATAGTATGACATAAACGACCGTCTCAGTACCGAACTTGATAACTGGACCGTGAGTCACGACCGGTTTCCCTTACACATAACGACGTTTGGCCCCGTGCCGGGGTATGATTGACACGTCATTTCGGGGGCCGTGAGTGCACTCGTTACATGATGTTATGATGAAATTAATGAATGGACTAAAACATCCATGCTCAGGCCGGGATTTGAACGAGGGACCCTTGGCTTCGTAGTGCGATGTGCTAAACACTCCGCCCAGGAGGCCGGCAAAATCTGGAATTTAATGTAAGCATTAACTTAATGGATTTTTTTTTAATTTCAAGAAAGTAATGTTGCATAATTATTTATCGTTATTTGTTAATCAGAAATGAAGAGAAATTAGAATGCACACGAGAATTCGTTGTTGGACTTATGAAGTTTCAAATACAACGTCAGAAACACCACATGTATCACTATAGTAGGCACTTCTTGTTTTCTAGTCAGTAAGTTGATACAAAATTATAATCGTAATATATTTAATTAAAACTTGTATTGTACGTATATTATTTAATGTATTAGACCAGTTAAGATATCTTCTCTAGTGCTATATGTGTATTGAAAGTATTGTAAATATTAATTCATGCCAAATTAATTTGAAGCCTGGTTTAATTCTTACACTCTTTCTCGCTTTTAATGTACAGCGTGTCCACAATAAGACTCCAACATTTTGAAAGTCTATAACTTTTTCATTTCAGATTGTACAGCTGTGATTCCGAAACTCAAAAGTTTATGTGGTAACGTTTTAGTGCGCGCAATAGCAGTAGTGGCGCTGCAACACTCGATTGTTTGAAAATGGAGATTCCAAACGAGCGTGCTCAGGTTGTGTGGTGGTATGCAGAAACAAAATCAGTTATTCAAGTGCAACGAAACTTTCGTCGTGTGTACAATAAGGATCCTCCGACATTCAAGACTATCAAGAAGTGGTGTGATCAGTTTTTGGCGACCGGCAATGTTTTATAAGGACGCAGTGGTGGTAAATCCATGGCGTGAAATCGACCGAGGCGCCCATGTACAAGTGCACTGAACTGAATTTTGTGAGTTACACTGAAAACTTGATGAGTTACATTATCATTTTTATGTATCGTAATTATAGTACACCAAACTTATTTTGTTTCTGCATACCACCTGATTTGTATCGCGCGCACTAAATCGTTACCACATAAACTTTTTGAGTTTCTGCTTCTGCTTCTTCCGGAATCACAGCTGTACAATCTGAAATTAAAAAGTTATAGACTTTCAAAATGTTGGAGTCTCATTGTGGACATGCTATATTTCCAGTGTTGTGTATTTATGATGTACTGTTCGCAACACCAAAATAAAAATTCACACACACATATATATATATAGCTATACATATATGTATATACATATGTGTATATATAAATATATTAAATGTATAGTTAGTTTGTCCACCTGGTTTGCTCTCAAAATTATAACTAGAGAACAACGTCTTGAATACTTCAAAATTCATTACATAGAGCAGTTCTTTGTAATGGCCTATCTTTGCTGATTTTCCATTCAAAATCTTTGAATATCCAAATTAAACCTTTACTTGATATCGCAACTACGTCTCATCATTCAATTAGAAGAAATGTGCGTGTACCAAAAATAAATGTTACGCAATAAGCATATTCTTCTCCTTCACGCAACATGTACTAAATTGCCGTTCACATAGTCTTCTCGGGTTCCAGTGACTTCTGAAAAAAATCACGTTTTCATTGTCGAATGCATCCTCTTCACTGTCTCTTGAGCATCAAACGAGGCGTGTATTTTCAAATCGCTTCTTCGTCTTTCAAGCAACCTACAAACAGCGAAAATTTCGAAAGCAGGGAGTTAATAACTTCAACATCCAATTATCCAATGCGACCTTAGTGCCCACCATATAATTACGTAAAATAAACCAACTGAGCTGGAAGAAAACAGCCAACGTGTGACTCGCGCTACCACCCAACGTTGGATGTTCAAAGACTAATCTATTGAATTATCCAGTGTTTATTCACTTACTGCAAGTGTTGCCCGAGTGATAATCAATAATGCATTCATTATTTCTGTGCTTTATTTGGACATAAGCGGCGAATATGTATTTCACATTATAATAGATTAGGATACAAATGGGGCATAGGGCCCCTGAACCTCAATTTTTAAAATTAAATGCAATGCTGTAACTTCATCCTACCATTGTGAGTGAACACTCTGAAATTGTCATTTGCATAAAAATTCAAGTATTATACATAATTAAATTAGAAAGTACAATGTATTTTACATATTGTTAATTTATTTTAACTTTTATATTTACTTTTGTTTTCTATTGTGTTCCACCCGTGATACCAAATAACAGTTAAATATTCCTTTAACTGTTCCCCTCAACTCCACTAGAATATTAAATGGTCAATTACCTTCTCTCTTTGTATTAAATAATTTATTTTTTATCATTTGACAATTTACAGAACTTAAAATACCTATATTTCTTATTAAGTGAAGTGTTTCATCTGTCCCACCTGTGACACAAAATTGTTCACTTATAGCTACAAATCTGGAAAAGTATTTTAAGGATAGTTATAATTAATCAATAGTGTTAAGTTTCATATTTCATTGCACAGAAACAATAAGCAAGATGTTGCTTAACTATCGGTAGAATAGTTGCTTTGATATAAAAAAATGTAGTCTGCGTGTCCCACTCCGTGACAATGGAATGACCCATATGGTTATTTATGCCATTCATACAGTGTTAGAAGTGACAATAGTAATGTGGATATTTAACAGTTTCCTTGTTAATTTTTAAAATGAGTATGTAACCGTCTTATTTCGCAAGAACAGGCTCATTCACGTCGTCACTTCTTTTTGTTGTTCTTGATTGACTTGGTTTATTGTCATTGGCATTTCTGCCAGTTTTGTCTAATTGCGAAGATGAGCTATGATGTAGGGACCAGGCTCGGATTTCCCATTAGGCCTCATAGGCCCGGGCCTAGAGCGGCACTTTGGTAGGGGCGGCACGATTTTATATGAAGCATAACCTGCCCAATGACGCTTGATTAATGGCCGCGGTATTTTGTGTTTGTTTTATATTTATAAGGGATACCTAATTCTCGGATTGCCTCTTTTTTTCACAAAATGGAATGACTTAATGTAGTTGTATTGTAAATATAAGTTAACGAAGAATATTTCTTAAGAGAGATAGGCTAGCAGGGCTCGGAATTAGTTTACTAATTTGTTGTTTTAATTACCTACGTTGTTGCTTCGAACCCGGGTCGGCGATTGCGGCAAGAACGTGGAGCCTGCCGCTTGCTTTTGAAAGACAACACCAGCTTGGCTGCGTTCTAGGAACGCTCTTCCTTGTTATAACATATCAAAAGCATGTGATTCGCGTTGAATTGTTGAGAATTAAACTGTCGGCGCAAGCATTATTAAAGGGGTTCCGCATTGTACTATCCTACTGTTAGTTGCTCGTGAATATTATTGAAGAAGTAGGTGGTGTGTCGCGTCTCGCGTGTGTCAGTGTCCGACATGCGTTTCTTGGGGTAAGTTTAAAACGTCATTACGCTCATTATGAGTGATCAAGGAGTTAAAGGTAAAGGTAGATGTTAGGCAAATGTTAAAATGTAATTTATATAATTTATTTCATATCGCTTTGATACATTTTTTGTATGTAACTATCATTTAATTAATACTGCATGCGTTAATAGTGAAAATAGTAATACAGAAAATAATATTTTTTTTTTTTCATTCTTGATAAACGATATGGGAGGCGGCAGAGCTTGTTTGGCCTAGGGACGGCAAAGAGGTAAATCCGGCCCTAGTATGGACACTCACAAAGAACAACCATGCTTAGGCCGGGATTCGAACTCAGGTACCCCTGACGTCGTAGCGTACTTTTGTAACCACTCCGCCACGCAGGCCAGTGTAACTGGGAATTTGGACTCCGTAGAAAAGTGACTATACAGAAATATGACTGTCCTTTCCACTTCCTGTCAATTAAGCAGGGGGTACAATTTCCCCGTAGAAAAGTGACTGCCCTTTGATTCTCTCTTATATGAGGAGGTACAATCTCCCAATAGAAAAGTGACTGCCCCCTTAAACCCTTCTTAAATTAGGAGGGGGGTACAATTTACCCGTAGGGAAGTGACTGGCCCCTTAATCCTTCTTAAATTAGGAGGGGGTACAATTTCCCCGTAGAAAAATCACTGACCCCTAATTCTCTCTTAAATGAGGGGGTACAATTTCCCCATAGAAAAGTTGATTGATTGATGATTTTCATTATTTTACTTCGCCTTTTGTGCCACTTTTGGCTAATTTGAGAAGATGGGGATTAGTTATGATGAGATGAATTTGATGAATGGACACTCACAAACATCCAAGTTCAGGCCAGGACTCGAACCCGAGACCCCTGCCGTCGTAGCGCGATGTGCTAACTACTCCGCCACGGGGCCGGCCCGTAGAAAAGTGACTGCTCCCGTAAATCCTTCTTAAATTAGGAAGGGGTACAATTTCCCCGTAGAAAAGTGACTGCCCCCTTAAATCCTTCTTAAATTAGGAGTGGGTACAATTTCCCCGTAGAAAAATGACTGCCCCTTAATTCTCTCTTAAATGAGGGGGTATAATTTCTCCTACAAAAGTGACTGCCTCTTAAATCCTTCTTAAATTCAGAGGAGTACAATTTCCCCGTAGAAAAATGACTGCCCCCCTTTAAATCCTTCTTAAATTAGGAGGGGGTGCAATTTGCCCGTAGAAAAATGACTTCTCCTTAATTCTCTCTTAAATGATGGGGTAGCTACAATTTCCCCGTAGAAAAGTGACTACCCCCTTAAATCCTTCTTAAATTAGGAGTTGGTACAATTTCCCCGTAGAAAAATGACTGCCCCTTAATTCTCTCTTAAATGAGGGGGTATAATTTCTCCTACAAAAGTGACTGCCTCTTAAATCCTTCTTAAATTCAGAGGGGTACAATTTCCCCGTAGAAAAATGACTGCCCCCCTTTAAATCCTTCTTAAATTAGGAGGGGGTGCAATTTGCCCGTAGAAAAATGACTTCTCCTTAATTCTCTCTTAAATGATGGGGTAGCTACAATTTCCCCGTAGAAAAGTGACTACCCCCTTAAATCCTTCTTAAATTAGGAGTTGGTACAATTTCCCCGTAGAAAAATGACTGCCCCCCTTTAAATCCTTCTTAAATTAGGAAGGGGTGCAATTTGCCCGTAGAAAAATGACTTCTTAATTCTCTCTTAAATGATGGGGTAGCTACAATTTCCCCGTAGAAAAATGACTGCCCCCCTTTAAATCCTTCTTAAATTAGGAGTGGGTACAATTTCCCCGTAGAAAAATGACTGCCCCTTAATTCTCTCTTAAATGAGGGGGTATAATTTCTCCTACAAAAGTGACTGCCTCTTAAATCCTTCTTAAATTCAGAGGAGTACAATTTCCCCGTAGAAAAATGACTGCCCCCCTTTAAATCCTTCTTAAATTAGGAGGGGGTGCAATTTGCCCGTAGAAAAATGACTTCTCCTTAATTCTCTCTTAAATGATGGGGTAGCTACAATTTCCCCGTAGAAAAGTGACTACCCCCTTAAATCCTTCTTAAATTAGGAGTTGGTACAATTTCCCCGTAGAAAAATGACTGCCCCTTAATTCTCTCTTAAATGAGGGGGTATAATTTCTCCTACAAAAGTGACTGCCTCTTAAATCCTTCTTAAATTCAGAGGGGTACAATTTCCCCGTAGAAAAATGACTGCCCCCCTTTAAATCCTTCTTAAATTAGGAGGGGGTGCAATTTGCCCGTAGAAAAATGACTTCTCCTTAATTCTCTCTTAAATGATGGGGTAGCTACAATTTCCCCGTAGAAAAGTGACTACCCCCTTAAATCCTTCTTAAATTAGGAGTTGGTACAATTTCCCCGTAGAAAAATGACTGCCCCCCTTTAAATCCTTCTTAAATTAGGAGGGGGTGCAATTTGCCCGTAGAAAAATGACTTCTTAATTCTCTCTTAAATGATGGGGTAGCTACAATTTCCCCGTAGAAAAATGACTGCCCCCCTTTAAATCCTTCTTAAATTAGGAGTGGGTACAATTTCCCCGTAGAAAAATGACTGCCCCTTAATTCTCTCTTAAATGAGGGGGTATAATTTCTCCTACAAAAGTGACTGCCTCTTAAATCCTTCTTAAATTCAGAGGGGTACAATTTCCCCGTAGAAAAGTGACTACCCCCTTAAATCCTTCTTAAATTAGGAGTTGGTACAATTTCGATGCTCTTTGTGTTGTGGATAGAATGAGAAGTAAACATGTCGTCGGTAACCAGCTGAAAAATTAAACACTGACGCACACTCACACGTGTGGTGTATTTGTAGGACTTAAAAAATACAGTCTTGAAGCACACAAGGAAAGTCTACAGTCTTGTACGCACAAGGAATACACTTGCAAATTTGAAGTTGAACATTCTATCTTTCATAAGGAGAGGTATTGGTTATAAATTCCAGTTGTGTGCATCGTACATATACAGTGCCTTTCTCGGTCAAGTCGCCCGTATAGCGGCGGCTAGCTCGCCGGGTAGTGTGAGCGCGTCTGCCGGCAAACTGGCAAACTGGATGCAACATCTGCGTAACTGGAACAGCTAGCTATGTAATGAAATAAGCCCACACAAATACATTGACAGTTACAATTAAAATGAGCACATACCTTGTTACAAGAGGTGTTGGAAATGATGTCCTCCTGCATACAAACCTTTACAGCATCTTTGAAGGAATGTTTCTCTAACACATATCAGTTTCTCTTTCGAAATTATTTCAATTTCTTTCTTGATATTTTCTTCTGATTCTTCGAATGCATGGCTTCAGGTTTAGAAGATTGGTATCTCGCCGTGCAGACGTCATGAGGATGTCTGTTTCTTGTGCAGGGCGGGAGGGATTTTTAAGGAGTATGTTCCAATCGTGTTCCAATGTCGTCTAGTTTCTCCTCAGTAAGCATACGCCATTTTACCCTTCGCTTCTTATCAAGAACCAACCCTGTCTCCCAAATTCGTCACAAGTTTTCGAACACTGTTTCTGTGTGGAGAAGGAACATCTGGGAATTCTGCTGCAAAAGCGCCTTGTGACTTCCCAATTTAAAATCGTAATGACGGAAGAGCCGTACATAAAAATTCGTTGTTTCAATTTGTACGCATATCGTGGCATTATTAGACTGTAGAAAAGAATCAGTAACACGTAAGCAAAAACAAAACAATCTAAAACATTTGTTAACACCTTAACACTTTACAAACACGTGCAAACTGTACACCAGCTATCCGGATACTGAAGCACTGACGCGTCCAATGCCAAGTTCAGCGTAAAGCTGTGAGTCCTAAATGCCGGCATACGCGCTCTCACTGCCCAGAGCGCTAGCCGCCACTGCACGAGCGACTTGACCGTGAAAGGCACAATTTTAAAAAACAAAAACGGTAAATTTACATTATCTAGTAGCGATGCGATTAATACTTTTAAAACGACCATGGACATGTTTAAGATAGTTGGTTGCCAGCAAAAAATCACGGTTTTAGACCGTAATTTCTTAGTCAATTTATTCCAGTGTACGAGCGTTTTGGCGCAGTACACTAAAAAAATATGCAACTGTTTTGCCATCAAAAGTGATGTAACACCGTAATTGGTGTGACGGTATAGGCGTAACAGTACGTTGTCTGCAACCAACAAGTATTGGATATTCAAACATTTTTATTTATAGTATGTGTTCCAATGTCTGGCGTAACTTCCCGCACTCACTTGCCCTTCCGTTGCCTTTCTCCATGATTCTCCATCAATCCAATCTCCAGTCTTTATCTCTCATCATGTTCCGAATATCCCTATTCATGCAATTTTTGATCGTTTTCCTTTCCTCCTTCCTAGTGGAGATCAAAATTAGTACTTCCAGTCCCGTTTAACCTATCTGAACGAAACACAAACGAAGCAATTATAGAAATGGTCACACGAGCAACGTTGTGAATATAGGCTTTGGTGCCACAGATGTAGATATGAAAATTGTTGGTCTGCGAATTGAGACCAATTCGCCAATTTGCCCTTTATGGCAAATAGAAACGTTTTCTGCAACAAAATGCATGACATTGTGTTTTGATGTTTTTAGTGAAACTGCATGTTTCTTGGTTACGGTGTTGTTCCTGCAAACGATTCAGGTCGTTGACAATCTCTGCACCAGCATCATAACTCCTTTGAAAGAAAAATGAATTTGACTAGTAATAATTATGCATCCTCAGCCGATATAAGTGGCGGAGTGGTTAGCACAGCACGCTACGACGTCAGGGGCAGGGTTGTTAAAGGTCCAGGAACAGGTTCTATTGGGTTCCGCTGCAGGACCGGAACCTTTTTTCTCGCACAATTTAAATTCGGTCCAATTTGCGTATTGTTTCTTTGAAAAAAGGTTCCTGGACCGTATTTAAATTAATGCGGGAAGAAAGGTTCCAGGACGGAATTGAAATTCATTCTGGAAAAAAAGGTTCCTGGACCGAATTGAAATTCATTCTGGAAAAAATATTCCTGGACCGAATTTAAATTGATCCTGGAATAAAGGTTCCTGGACCGTATTTAAATTCATTCAGAAAAAAGGTTCCTGGACCGTATTTAAATTGATCGGGAAAAAGGTTCCTGGACCGAATTGAAATACTTTACAGATAAAGAGGTTCTTTACGGTCCAGAATCCATTTAAGCTTGCTGGTTTTCTCTCCTGGACCGGAATTGAATTTATTTAAAATTCCTGGACCTTTAACAACCCTGGTCAGGAGCCCGGGTTGGAATCCCGACCTTGGCATGGGGGTTCTTTATGAGTCTCCCTTCATCAATTTCATCACATCATAACTCATCCTCATCAAAGCGATTAGCCACAAGTGGCGGATGCTCAGTGGCGGTGATTCGGTTCCAAAACGGGGGAGGGGGGCAAAATGTCAAAACTACGGAGGGCTTCAAGGACATTTTACTTTCCCTTTGTACATAAGATTTAGCATAGTGCGGGGGCGAAAGTGGCAAAATGTTTGGGGGCTACGGCCCCCTCGCCACCACTGCTGATGCTGGTTTAGATAGGTTAAGCCACTGAAACTGCAGAGGAGGTAAACCAAGGAAGTTGCAAAAGTGTAATACCAAAGAAAGAAACCTGAAAAAATTGGTTCAGGTTTGAGGCGAGCCATTGTGAAGCCGCAGCCGGCGAGAGGTGTCGACAAGTGCGTCATAGCCCTCGATTAAACACACAGTCCAAGGGCTGCGATCGCGATAATGAACGAGTAGGCAATCGCTGATTCATTTCGCAGCGTAAGAAAAGGCTTTTCCTTTTTCTGTCGAAGCCGCGGAACCGAAGCACCTGCCTCCAGTGGTCACGCTCCAATGCTGAGGATGACCTTCCCCACTGCCCCACTGACAGACGGTGGTCAGAGGCGAGGCAAGGTCACCAGAGATTCTTCTCCCTCACGCGTGGCCTTCGAAGTTTCTGGTGTCGTTCTTCTCTCCCTCACCTCCTTGGCATGACTAGAACGACGTTCTTGGCAGCCAATTTGCTACGATTGAAGTCTTTCGATCTGCAAGTATGCATTGTTGATTGTTTGATTGATTTAGATATTGTGGGAACTTAAGTAGCCATCACGCAATACGGGGATGTGCCCCCTTAACTAAATCAAAATTTAGGACAAACCTCTAACAAGCAGGGTTATTAAAGGTCCATGAATTTTAAATAAATTCAATTCCGGTCCAGGAGAGAAAATCAGCAAGCGTAAATGGGTTCTGGACCGTAAAGAACCTTTTTATCTGTAAAGTATTTCAATTCGGTCCAGGAACCTTTTTTTCCGGATGAATTTGAATGCGGTCCAGGAACCTATTTTCTGGATCAATTAAAATACGGTCCAGTAACCTTCTTCCAGGATCAATTTAAATTCGGTCAAGGAACTTTTTCCAGATGAATTTAAATTCGGTCCAGGAACCTTTTTTCAGGATCATTTTCAATTCGGTCCAGGAACTTTTTCCGGACAAAATTAAATCCGGTCCAGGAACCTTTTTCCCGCATCAATTTAAATACGGTCTAGGAACTTTTTCCAGATGAATTTAAATTCGGTCCATTAACCATTTTTCAGGATCATTTTCAATCCGGTCCAGGAACTTCTCCGGAAGAATTTAAATTCGGTCCAGGAACCTTTTTTCCCGCATCAATTTGAATGCTGTCCAGGAACCTATTTGAATGCGGTCCAGGAACCTATTTTCTGGATCAATTAAAATACGGTCCAGTAACCTTCTTCCAGGATCAATTTAAATCCGGTCCAGGAACTTTTTCCCGCATCAATTTAAATAAGGTCCAGAAACTTTTTCCAGATGAATTTAAATTCGGTCCAGGAACCTTTTTTCCCTCATCAATTTGAATGCGGTCCAGGAACCTTTTTCCCCCATCAATTTAAATACGGTCCAGGAACCTATTTCTGGATCAATTTAAATACGGTCCAGGAACCTATTTCTGGATCAATTACGGTGCAGGAACCTTTTTTCAATGAAACAATACGCAACTTGGACCGAATTTAAATTGTGCGAGAAAAAGGTACCGGTCCTGCAGCGGAACCCAATAGAACCCATTAGAATTTACGGTCCCTGGACCTTTAACAACCCGCTAACAAGGAAATAAAATATCTCTATTAAAAACTTAATTATTCAATTTTTAAAACTAATTCATTAACTTATTGCTTAAAACTATACTTAACTATGTCTGAAGTCTAAAATATCATTTAGAACATGAGACTGTAAAGTGGCACAGCCTTACACGGAAGGTTATACTGGCCGAAGGTCTAGACGTCATATCCTCGTTGGCGTGCAACATTGCAGTTACGTGTTACCGGAAGTGAGGTTGACAACTTAGCATTATTGTTAGATTGCATATTTTCCCTTAATTTATGAACGAAATCAGGTGTTTCGGTTATATGGCCGAGTTGTTGACCTTCGTGGTTTAGTGGTCACCGCAGAGGTCGCCACAGGTTCCGGGTTCGAATCCTACGTAAGGCATGGATGTTTGTGTTTGTTTGTACTGAATTTGTACTTTGAGACGGAAGCGATACGCGACAGGCTGCAAGCGACACTCACACCAAAGTGATAAGTAGGATTTTGATGTAAATGCATCTTTTTTTTTTTTTTTTTGCTAAGGCAGAAACGTTGCATAAGTAGAGAGGAACGTGTTTTACACGTGAGTGAATAAATTGGGATTTCTTTGTTAGGGCATTTTTTTGCCTTTTTTTAACCTTTTGGAGTAAAGGTCATTTTTTAAACTGTTTAAACCGTTCAAGTCATTTTTCGGCCTTTTAAAAGTCATCTTATGCATTTTTCTACATTTTGGTGAAAGAAGGGGCATTTTACATGCAAATGTAACCCCTTGACGGAGAGAGGTTCCCGACTCTCGTCTCAGTGCCTCAGCGCAGTTCTAAACGGTTGTGTTTGAAGAAACAAAGAAATTCTGTGCAGTATTATTGATACAAGCTGTTGCGTAAAAATTCAATTCTCTTGTCAGACAACTGACAATCATTCACGTTTGAAAATTTGCATATGATTTTCGTTGCGTACTGCAACTCATTACTTAAAGTGTAAGAAATGACAAAAGGTGAACTTTCTTACTTGCACTACCATACGCAACGAACATGTGATAGATCAAATTTGTAATTTGAATTTCTCTTGGTAGTTTATAAATTTGTTCTGCAAATCTTTCAGAATTTTGAGGTCATTTTTCTAAGTTTATAGGGCATTTTCTTGCATGTATTAGGTCATAAATGCATCTTTTAAATGTAATTTTTTGGCAATTTTAAGGTCATCAAAGTCCTAGCCCTAGTGATAAGCTATAAGGAACGCCACTACAAGTGAATATTGAGAAAATGGCCCAGTCCTAGCGACAAGGAAGTGTAATCGACATGTTGTGGCATGTTTGGAAAGAATGAGGAATGAGGAAGTGTAAGTGTCAGCAAGAGCTAGAATGCCGAATAGTGCGAGTGCAAGATGTGGTAAGGGTGGTGACGTAGAGAGGTGAATGATCGTAGTTTTGGTGGAAAAGGAAGAACGAGGTGGTAAGGGTGTTGACGTAGAGAGGTGAATGATCGTAGTTTTGGTGGAAAAGGGAGATCGAGGGTAGAGGAGTTGGATTAGAGTCGGCAACGAAATAGCATCTATTCAGGAGGAGGTCCTCACTCATCCCAGGTAAATTATACCAACGTAGCATCTAAATGTGAATCTGTCTGTTGTTGTACAAGTTATTAGAAATGTGGGAATAAATGGACATTTTGTAATTCGGCTACATAAATTAGTAGGCGTTTCTTCGTTCCTTTTGCCAAGGATGAACATCCGCCTATTTCATCCCCTAAGAGTCGACATTAATTACCTCTCGCAGCCCTTTCTTATTTCTAGAAAGGTTACGTCCCTCAATGAGCATTTTTTCTTATTTAACATGGTGATGATATTGGCAATATCTTTTCTCTTTACTGTCCCCGACTTATGTATTTATAAGTAGAGGAACTTGCATACTTTTTAGCACGGTGTTAGTATAATCTATTAAATTATATGTCAGGTATGATAGCGACGAACTTTTAGACTGAAGCGATACGCGACAGCCGGCAAGCGACACACACAAGGTTTCACGCCAAAGTGATAAACTATAAGGAACGCCACCACAAGATGATATTGAGTGGCTCAGCGACAAGCGAGTGTAAGCGACATAAGCAGTTGGTCGTGTCACTTCTGTACGAAGAGATGTATTCATATCTGAAGGTTGTTTCTAAGTGGCACGTGCCGCTTACTGCTTTGGTTTGAAACCAAGTTCCCGCGTTGAAATCAAATCAGCACTCATTTTGACCGTCGCTATTAGCCGAAAGTGGCAGAAAGCGACACCAAATAAAAAGAAGCAAGTTACGAATGAAAGGACGGTTATCCCTCCCATTAGCCTACACACTCACCCTGGAAACTAGCACATTCCTTTCTTTACGCGAAATTTTATAACGTACGTAGCTAACCTCGAAGCTTACCCCATCAACCCATAGAAACTGATTCTCTAATGTACAGTCAGCGGCAATAAATATGAGACACCTAGATCCTGAAATCCTGGCCTCACCGCCGTAGAGTTAGGCAAGACACATAATATATTGCAGGGGCCACAGTATTTCAGGATCTAGAGGTTCCATTTTTATTGCCCCTGACTTTAGCCTACATGTCATAGAATGGGCCAATGAGCTTTAACATGATACTATTTCTTTTTCTACTGCAAATCTATTAACAAAGCTGTATACTATTATATTTAATTAAAGTTACAACAGAGTATCTTGCGGGCGTCACCAGAAATGTTTGCAGGGGAGGTCAGGCAAATGCTAAATGTTGAATAGTAGAAATATAATAAGTATTTTACCACGGTTATACATGTTATAATATAATAATAAGTATTATAAACTAACAAAAATAAATGTTATTCGAAATAATAATAAGAATTATTATTACTTCTTCTCGCTATATATAAAAATGGATGTATGTGTGTATATGTGTACATGTTTATATGTGTGTGTTTGTTTTGTAATGATGCGATCATTACTGGATCCTTTTTTATGTTATAAATTGTGTATGTCTATGTATTCCTGTACGTTTGGGTTCTTGGCCGTTGGGGAGCGGTAAGTTTCCAGTAACGGTTTAGGTCATTAGCGGGGCCTATAAATAGGAAGGGCAGGTGAGCAGTCGGCCTCAGATGTTTGGCGGAGTACAGCAATGTAAGAGGTATCTTCTTCTCTGAGGGGAGCGGCTGGGCGAGCTTTCTTTCCTTATTATGTGAACCGACGGCGGGGATCTTAACTTTCTTTCTTTTAATACACACACTTGCTCTTTTCACATTATTCCAATAGTTTATTTCATGGGGGAAACCGGGTACACAACACACATACCTTCAGCCACCTTTTTTGGTACTGAGGGTTATATTTTTTTTTACTCGTGGAGCCAGTGGCTACGCGAGTCTACACACTCTCTTCGGGAAGGGGGGACAGGGTACACCGAAATGTAATTTTGTGAATAACGGCCAAGAATTAACTTCTGTAAATATAATATGAATAAACCTATATATCTCTAAAAGGAAATGGGCGTTAAGTTGTAATTTGAAGAGGTACGTGTCTATTGCCAAAACTAGCATCCACAGAACTTCAGGTACTGCAAGTTTTGAACCTCGGGACAAGGATTCAAAAATGTATGGTTGTGTATATTGTGTATGTTGCTGAGAATCAGCTTAAAAGCACAAAATATACCGTTACAGTTTGTTCAGCAATAACTCTCGAACGCCTGGAGCGATTTCCACCAAACTTGGTACGCGTATCACTTGCAACCTGGAAAAAAATACTGTGGGGGTAAGACACCCCTGGCACCCATAGGGGTGGGGGTGGGAAGGGGTGACATGTAAAAATAATCGAGAACCACCGATATTAAATTCCTCACAAAGAGACATCCGGGACTCTATGCAATCCGCACAACGATAGTGTTTCTCGGGTTGTCTAACATTGAGGCTGCGTTGGGAATGGAATCCATAGTTTTCGTGAAACTCCCAATGCGGTTCAACACCAAGTTCATCACCTATCGGCATGGGGGTGAGAGGGGGTGAAAAATAAAATGCCACATTTGACCTAGATTAGTGTCCAATCCATAGTTTTCGGAGTGGTGGCATTCACGATCACATTTAAAATTAGTTACATTTTACACTATAGTTAGAATTCATTATTTTCCTGTCTAATACAAGATTGGGATAAATAAATACCCGGGCAACGCCGGGCAATTAGGTAGTTATTATAAAAATGGGGAGACTCGATCCGCCAAACTAGTGAATACCAGCACAACTACTTTTTATTATTTATTTTGCATTTTATGCAGTTTGTATCTGAAATGCATTTTGATATTAACTTTTGCACGTGTCGTTCAAGAAAAGGTTTTAATGTTAGCGGGATTTTTTTTCATAAAGTTTGTTGTGTGACCTCTCACCTAGAACTGTAATTATTAGAATTTGTTGAAAACTGTGGAACTTTTTCTTCTTTGGATGAAATGTAGAGTATAACCTTGTTCCTGTATTTTTCACTCAATGTTTTCGATCCAATGCATTTTTGCTTTGATTATTCTGTTCAAATACTAAACAAATTAACTTTATTTCTGTTCTTAACAGTAAGAGTAATCAACTTTCGGCTTTCTTGCATCTTTAAATGAAGGATGCCAATTTCCAGGGGGTCCATCGACCCGTTCGACCAACCCCCCTCCCGACGCCCATGCTATCTTGTCATTTGAAAGCTTTACAAAGTTGCAATGATCACACGTACTGTGACGGTTTTACATACGCATTCGGAAGTCACTCATACTAGATTTGAACCCATGATAGGCATGATACGATACAGGCACAAATATCTACTCCTTGGGATTCCAACCTAACCGTTTTCAGAGCCAGAGCTTCTGTATTCCGATAAAGAAAGACAGTCAATTAACCGTCCTAACGTTTGTGTGAAGGTAAATAGAAGTGGTAGATAAACAATGTTTTAAATTGCTTACTATTTATTATGTACAATGTATTATCAAGGTTTAATTATTTTCGTGACTCCTAAAATTCATATGACGCAGATAAGTTCATGATATCCTCCTATCTGAGTATCGCTGAACAATATCCACCTTTGTTCCACCAACGGTATTCGGAAACTGCTACCATTGATATTGACACTCACCTACTGACTTGTGTGTAAATGTCATAAGGGTGGTAACTCCCCTTAATCGCACTTCTCAGCTTTCTTCTAAGGCGGGATGCCTCAATTTACACTATCTCATATGCGTGTAGGAAAACAGATGAGATTTACTTTCACAAAGCAGTTTCAAAATAACGCACTTCAAACACATTTCCAATTATAACACCATTAAGCCTTGTTTCCATGATTATGAAAAACTAAATATGCTGACCAAGGCAGTAATTTATTTTATTAAAAACATAAACTAAACGTAACGTTTCAACCTTCTAGCAAGGTCTTCATCAGACTCTGCATCAAGTACAAAAGTAACAAGATACACAAAAATAGTCTGGAGGGAGTAATGCTTGTGTATATATAATGCCCTTTTTGTGTATCTTGTTACTTTTGTACTTGATACAGAGTCTGATGAAGACCTTGCTAGAAGGTTGAAACGTTACGTTTAGTTTATGTTTTTAATAAAATAAATTACTGCCTTGGTCAGCATATTTAGTTTTTCACATTTCCAATATAAAAAAAACCTCGGTACAAAATGTTCTTAATATTGGAGATGTAGTCACTATTCGCTACAGCGACATCGGCTCTTCATAGTCCTCGCGGAGGGTTTCAATGACAAATATGAAAATATTGGGACTTTTTTTTATCTTCCTATATTTTCAAAGACCAACATTTATACACTCCAGCAACGATACATTTTAATCCTATATTCTTAAACACATCAATATGAATTATTAACAAACTTACAATTTGTCACACCCATTACAGTCTATTTTCATTTCTTTTAAGAGTTACACATGCAGGTAAGTCGTCAACCACAAATTCTCAGAAATGCGTCATTCGGTTGAAATATCATTCAACGCTGACAAGGCCATTACAACATGGCGAGAGTTCACGTTAGTGAAAGTAACGTGCGCGTGGTTTCAGACGTAAAATCATTGTGTCTTGTTTAATCTTAATACATTTAGATAAAAATATTTGATGTTTTCTTAATTGGGTGTACTTCATACTTTTCTTCCACTTTTGGCTAATTACTGCAATTGCTTCGAATGAGTGGTGGTTTACTGACTTCAGCTGTGTGGTGGCAGTAGCATGCATGCAATACTCGAAAATTTCGCATACCATACGACATACTGTGTGCGCTGTTGTGACGTGATCACCACCTTTGTATGCATATTATCGCCGCCATGTGGCTGAATTCGAAACGTACATCCTTTCTGCTTATATTACAACAAGTTACTCGTATATACGTACATTAACCTCTTGTGTATAAAGGTTTAATTTTCTGACATCTCAAAAGGATCATCCGGTAGTTTTCCAACATGTTCAATTTCATATTATCTAATAATGGAAAACAAGCACACAAACTGTATTTTTGAAAGACAGAATATGCATGACAAACTTATTTTTTTTGTACATATGACACGTATAACTTTCATGTAAAACATCTATTTTACACATATGCAACATGGAGCGACGGAAAATAAGAAAATGCATATGCAACATGTTAACGCTAAATTGTGTACATATTTAAAGTTTCTTTAATATATATAGATATATATTATTTAAATACAGACTGTATATTACATGATCAATTCATACGCCAAATTGTCTCTGAAATGTGCGCGCTCCTTTTCCTCAAAAGAATTGTTCGTGCATTTAAGCAGCAACAATCTGAAGTATATATTTGGCCTTACTTCTCTCTCTGGTAATATAGAATGCATTACAGAGAAGAATCATATTGGGATCGAAGCGAGTAGGAAAATCTTTAGATCCAAATATTTTCAAACTGAAAACAATATTGATTTAATAGGGCGCAAATAATTCCACGAGATGCCATGGCATTCTCTAACATTTTTTCTTCAATTAGATCGTTTTGGCTCCCAGGGCATTGGAGTATAAGAATAGCAGAATTCGAAGATTTTACGAAATGTACTTTTATTTGTATAAAATTTGAAAGCGAGGGGGCAATTGCCCCTCTGTGCTCCCTGCAACTGCCCTTGGCCGTCTGGAAGAAAAATTCAAGAAAAACTTGAAAACTAATTCCATCTTGAGTATTCATTTGTACTGCTATTCTTAGATTCTGCTAGTCATGTTTCTTTACTTCAATGTTTGCCCCCCCCCCCCCAGATTAGACTTCCGACCAAAATTGGGGGGGGGGGATAATGCCCCTGCCCCCTGCTGTGGTTGCATCACTGTTTGTGAGTGTCTCTTCATCAATTTCACGTCATCACTCATTGTCACGATTAACTCGAAGTGGCAGAAAGGCAACGGCAAGTAACAAAAATCAAATATCCACTCCCTCTCTCTACCACATGAATCACTATTACCAATAGGTAGACTTCGGAAACTAAAGATTAAGCAGTTCAAACTTCATAGCAACACATTCAAGAAAAACATCCAAACACATTAGGCACCTTTCATACAAGACTTCTCAAAATGTAACAATTGTTCTAGATATTAAAAATTACGAAATCATTTCCGGAAGTCTGAATCAGGAAGAGATTTTCTCCCCCCTAAATCCTAGTAGTAGACGGAATCCCACACACCTTAATAAATCACAAAATCAATAAGTGTTTTTGTTATGTTGCTAGAGTAATAGAGGATATCATTGTAAAGATTAGTGAGAATTCCAGGTAGGAATATGTTCTGTATTTTTCACGGGGGGCAAAGCAGGCTCTCAGGGGGGGGGCAGTTGCCCTCCCTGACCCCCTCTAGCTATGGGCCTGTGTACGCCCCTGCTCATTATCCAATATAGATGGAGGAATGAAGGAGAAAAACACCTCAGTTTGGTTGAATCTTGACGGCTCTGCTCACGAAAATCTCATTCTAAGCTTGTTTTCATTATGAATGATTTATAAGTTAGAAGAAGTTGCCGTGCGGCATTCGTCCTTAGCATGAGAAAGGAGTTGTTTTTTCATTCATTGCGCAAATTTGTCATACAATTGACACGTTTAGACTTCCAGCGTTCCCGTGCAAACATCCACCGTTGCACTTGTCACGAAAGCAGCTGCCGCCACCCACGACGACAACTCCCTCTGGTCGAAAACAAAGTCAAATAATTGCGTCTGTTTTTCAAGACACGGAAACCAAGGCACGGCGTTTGTTTATTTAATTTGCATACAAACATTGCATTAGAGAATATGTTTCGTAATCAAACCGGTTGGGTATGCTATGTCATTTTGTGTTGGAACTTGGTGCTAACTACTACCTATTGTTACTTACTGCAAAGTTAATCAATTTAATTTTATTATTATCATGATATCAATAATGCATTCGCTTATTGAGTCTAAGTATTACTTTTTGCCACATTTTAGCCTTATAGTTTCTCTATCATATTTTTGGTAAAATCCTTGAGTGCCATGTGGAGCATATCTGCCAGGTGGCGCAAAAGTCAGTTTCCTCATACACAAATTCAAGTCTATACACAAATTCAAGTATACATATAAAATACAAGTACACAAAATTCCAGTTTCAGTGGTTTTGTTCAAAGTGTCCTCCACACGTTTCAATGATTTCCACCTATTTACTACTAATATTAGAAATGTAACTTATGATTTCTTCATTTTCAATTTTTCTATATTGAGTTTTATCTATAAAATGTCCAAGAATCACTGAGTTTTACATCGTCTATTCAGTAAACGATGTCTCCGCAAAGGGGTAGTTGCAATATGGCTGCCAAGCGCAGGCACATAGCGAGTTCGAGGGTGCATCTGTCGCGCCGTTCGTCTCTCCCCTCCGAATCCATGCCTGTTGCCAATTCGGACAACGGAGGTAGCATGAGTCCCCGGATGGAACGGTGCTCTAGGCGACATCTGCTGCAGACTCGGACGCGGCCTAACAACAAACAACCACACTACAGGCCAGAGACTCAACTGTCGACAAAATAATAATGAGTGCACTATGCCAGTGTCACACGACAATGTTACGAACCGTACACCTAAAAAATATTATTTAGCACGAGAAGCACATATGGTATCGTAATACTATTATCAATGTGCTTTTTGGGTAAACTGACTTTTGTGCCACCCTGTATTTTATTGTAAAATTGTACTTACTTTGCTGTGTTTGTATTGATTACGAATATATTTTTTCAAAGTTCATCTGAATCGCAATTCAAATTATTTTCCAAATATATTACTACAACATTATAAAGTTTCGAGAATGCATCACATAAAATCTTCTCCACGCAATTTCTTCTACTGCTGTTATTATGATCATTGATTGATTGATTTGCTTTAATTTACTTCGTCTTTCGTGCCACTTTTGGCTAATTTGCGAAGATGGGGATGAGTGATGATATGATGAAATTGATGAATGGACACTCAGAAACATCCATGCCCAGGCCTGAATTCGAACCCGGGACCCCTGACGTTGTACCCAAATGTGCTAACCACTCCGCCACGGGGACCGGCTTTGGATCATTGACTCCTGATTCTATTGTGTATATTGGTAAAGGCACTGCTTTGATTTTTGGAAAGATATGTCCAGTTTTCTTCCTGTCTTGGTATCTTAGCACGATCATTTTAACAGTGGATGTTAGCTCCTTGTCCAATCCTCAACTAAAGGTCTTTTCTACTGTTACGGCGGCCGATCCTAATGCTGGCAAGGGAAGTGGGGAGCGGGGAATACACCGCAGACCAACCAGACAACAGCCGTGTTTCGACGTCGCAGGAGGAAGTGTAGCGCGCACCTCGTTCTACTGGCTGCTGTGTTTCTTGTCGCGCTGGATTGGTCGCTTCCCCGCTCAAAACTTCCCTTGCCAGCATGTAGCCGCCTGCCGTAAGATTAGACAAGAACTGTAGTAACACATACTACCCCCGGCACGGTTCCTAACTTCATTCAGTGCTCTTCATTTCATTTTCATCGTCAAGGTGTGGATACGACTGGAAGTGGTGAGGGGGGACTTCCGGCTTACAAACACTTGCAGTATGTTGCACTTTGTCATTACTTATCTACGAAATTAGTTTTTCTTAATTACTAGGAATTTTTTCTTAGACAAATGATTTGAAGTGATCTTTTACAAAACCTTGGTTCAACTTTCTGATATGCATATTTTATATAATATAAGCGCCATAAAATAACTAAATAAAAATAATTGCATTTTTCTTCCTTGAACTTTCTGATATGCATCTGATGCATCGTCGACTTGTAATCAAGGTGTCACGGTTAGATAACAGATGGAAGCACTGAGGCGTATTGGGGCACAGTTGAAATAGGAAATATTTAACCTTAAAGAGACAGGAATGATCACAACACAATCATAATGTTCCTTAATGCAAATGGGGTCCCCCCGATGGCGTAGTGGTAACGTCGTCTCCTTGTAATCGTTTGGTCCCGGGTTCGATATCCGATGGAGTCACATTGTGGTTCGGATCCCACTTTAAACTATGGGTCCAGTCCCGATTAGATTATTTGAGCATTAAGTGCACTTAAAACGAACTTTGATATGTATCTTTTATAATATAACCGTTAAAAGTAAATAAATAAAAACAACTATATTTTAGTCACCAAGAAAGGTTTGCGTATTTCTCTTGCAGTTCTAATATTGTGTGTATATCTTCACGTTGAAAAAAAGCGAGTGGGCAACTCAAAAAGGAATTGAATCCGGACCTCTTCCCTTGGAACTGTCATGTTCAGAGATATTCCCTCGCTTCCTTACAATGATCAATAAACTTTATTATCTCTGACCTTCGAGAGAAGACAATTGAAAATGTACCTTAGAGAAAAAAAACATGGAATTGCGCTCATGTTCCGCCCAGACAATTATGCAACATGTAAGCATTACGTAATACTTGACTCCTATAAATCGCGTGCTCACTTTTAAAGAAATACATTAGCGTCGCTCTAATCTTCTTGCATCTTTCGAGAGAACGTTGATGAACAGCGTGAAGGAAAGTTGATTCTGCAGTATGCAAATTCTTACTGCATTGTCTTAGCAGTCGGGTGCGGACGCATCAAAGCAACTCCTAGCACGGTTGCGAATTGACTGCCGCCGTGGGTATTTGCGATGAATAATGTCCATCTGATGCTGATGGTTTTATTACCCGTATTACTAGTAAAGGAAAGGAATGCACAGCGTTCTTCTAGATAATTTAAGCTCTCTTTAATACCAGAATAATTACGCGAGCAAAGAGTTCCTTTACAATTGGTATCCATTAAATATACTCTCGTTTCATACCCAAATTGGGTCTGTTTTGCCATTGTTGTCTGTAAAGCTTCGTAACCTGTATTTCTGTGCAATGAAGATTAAGTGCCATAAATGTTGTTCCATAACAACACGGAAACTGAAAATAAGTTGCGCTGATTGCTATGAATACATCTCAAAATTTTCTTAACTTTCCGCACACACAGGGCTACTATAAATGATTCATTCTATTTCAAAACCCTGTATTTTCCAAAATATTGCACATACAGATATGAATGATACATGAAAATAACTGTAAACTCACCAAGTTTGCATCGTGACACATCAGTTGGCAGCACGAGTGCAGTGTCTGTACAAAATGGCGACAAACCGAGGATAGAGTTTCTGTGTGTTGGAATATGCGAGATGTTCATCTATTATTGCAGTGCAGCCTGCATTCAGAAGAGAGCACAGAAAAGAACCACCATATAAACAGAGAATTTTGCTGTATATCGGCAGTTTAAGGACACTGGATTGCTACAAACTGTTGGGTGTAACTCGACTACCGCTTGAATGTATGTCGTGTGGTCAGAGTGGCACACATAGAACATTTGTATAATGTGAAGCAAACTTGGTGAGTTTACAGTTATTTTCATGTATCATTCATATCTGTATGTGCAATACTTTGGAAAATACAGTGTTTTGAAATCGAATGAATCATTTAGAGTAGGCCTGTACTACGTGGAAATTTAAACGAAAACGCAGGCTCTATAATGACTCGAACTCTTGTCTTGGTATCTAAGTTGGTAGAGTAATGGCACGGTATGCCAGAGACCCATGTTCGAGTCCTGGTCGAGTCTGCATTTTTCGCTGAAATCTCTAAATTGTCTAGCAATAGTTGTTGGTCAAGTAAATATCGTTCACATTCCTAGTTCTTGCAGTGGTGTTAAGTTGTGCTCTTTGCTAAGAAACGTATATTACTTTGGCTGTATCAGAATGCTATTAGAACTTCTGATTAATACGGTACAGCAATTCATAGTATAAGGCTGACTGACGCTGGTATGCTACAAGGTAACCTAAACTCGTTATAATGTCACTTGTGGTTTCATCTGCACGATGATGCTCCATCTCATGCCGTTGCAGTCGCAGAGTGTGATCACCCTCCCTATTCACCAGATTTGAATTCAGCTGATAACTACAGCTTCGATATTAAGAACTAATCTCTGAAACCTGAAAAGAAATTTCGAACACTCCAGTTATCCTCACACCCTCAATGACCTCCTTGACTTAAAACAACCAACAAACCAACCAAACAAACGACGTCAAGGGTCTCGGGCTTGATTCCCGACTTGGGCATCGGTGTCTTAGTGAGTGTCCCCTCAACCGTTTCATCATTATCGTCTTAATCGTCGCAGTTAGACAAAAGTGGAAGAAAAGGGACATAAAATAACCTCATTCAATCAAATTTTTGTTTTCAACATTTTTACGAGGAGAGAGTGAAAAGTTTTGAGCCTCACAGGGAAGGGTTTTGAGCTACAGTTTCACATTATGATTTCTCTACATAATCATATAATCTCTATAATTACCCCCCAAATCCATGCACTTATGTATTCTGTGCTGCAATTTGTTGTTGATGATTTGGTGTTTTAAGTCCACTTTATGCACAGAAAGGCTAACCGGGACTGGACTTACAGTTTAAAGTGGGATCCGAACCACTTGTGCCTCCACCGGGTATCGAACTCGGGACCCCTTCATTGACCCCTTCATTTGTAAGGCGACAACACTACCACTTCGTCATCGGGGAGGCCCGTGCTACAATTTGTTTACAGTCATCTGGTAGAATGATTTGTCCCGAGTCTCACACCACTGAATGACCGCCTTTGACCATGTGTGACGTCCTCCAAGTGAATTCTTCATAGCAGGGAAAAGAGGAAAATCTGACGTGGGTAGGTCGGGGGAATAGGGTGGATGGAGAAGTGCGGTGAAGCCACACTCGACCAAAGCAGCCTGTGCAGTGAGACCTTTCCGACAGAGGTACCGATTCACGGCCCTGTAGTCCACTCTCTTCTCTGACACTTCATTCATTTTCAACGTGACAAAAAATTAGAAGAAAAGATGTGAGTTTCATAAAAGTTCGCACAGAGTGTCCTCTAACTCAAACCTTACATCCTCCAAAATGTTAACTATCTAGCATCACTCCTTCCATGTGAGGCTCAAAACTTTTCACTCTCCCCAAATTTCGACCCATTTTTACATGTGACTACATTTTCGCGCTGTAAAAAGTCTTGTTGTAATGCCACAGAGGTAACATTGAGGCAACGTGACCCAAGGGATTACAATATTTCAAACTGCGTAACAACGTAACGATATGTTATCAAGTGTCCTATTTCTTGTGCGATACTACACGTCGATGTAGCATGCAGCAGGGGTGGCAGAATGCCACAGGTTCTTCTACATGTGAACATGAAACTGTACCTTAAGAAGAAGGACTACTGTGTTGAGAATGCCTTTCTCTACTTTCAGTCAGGACCACAAGAAATGAATTACTGTACATCAGTGGACTCCGTATCACACATCGCACTCTCTTTGGAGACCGAAATGATTAAATGTTGTGGTGAAGAAAAAAATACTTTGCATCAGAAATGTGTAATAACCCGGTTGAACTAATGGTTCTGGTGATTTCATGTGACCACACGCAACTTATGAGTTTTGCATTAAGTGTACAGGTGGGAAGAAGGTATGTTGGATGGAAATTCGGTTCCTTAACAGAAGGTTTCTTGTATGTGGCTTTATATACAGGGTGATTTCTTATACATGGAACCATTGGAAATAGCCATAATTTACGAACCACGTGCCATACACCTTTCAAACTTCAGTGGAATGTTCTACAGACTTGAGAGTTTAAACCGCAATGTATGCCCCTTGCCTATCACGGCATGGCGCAACCTGACAACGCAATTGCGCACCACTGCTACTAAAGTGTCCTCAGAAATATTGAATAATTCTTCTTCTACGTCATTTTTCAGTTTTTGAATTGTTGTAGGATTAGTCTGAAATACTCTGTCATTAAGGTAACCCCAACGAAAATAGTCACAGGAGGTCATATCCGGTGACATTGTTGGCCATTCAAACCCCTTCCCGTGCACTTGGGATAACGATTAGACAACACACGGTGATCAAACATCTCCTCAAGATAATCAAGAACTATTGTTGCCGTGTGAGATCTCGCGCCATCTTGTTGAAACCAGCAGGTGGAAGGATCAACAACCATGCCAGACAAAAAAGGAACAAAAATGTCTCGGAGCACACGGAGGTACACTTCACTCGTGATGTTTTCGTCAAGGAACACTGAACCGAAAATACCAACAGTAGATAATGCACACCACACGATAACCAGGTCCCCATGTAAAGGATTATCAACAGCCGCATGTGGATTTTGCATTGCCCAGAATCGTGAATTTTGTTTATTAACATATCCGTTCAGAACCTCATCCAAAAACCACAGGTTATGCAATACCACAGGGTCATTTTCCAGATGTGCAATGAAAGCATTTGCAAACGCCAGACGTCTGGCTTGTGCATTTGATGTTAGGGGTTGAGTGAGCTGAATTTTGTACGGATATGCTGACAAATCGCTGCGGTAGATTTTCCTGGCAGTAATGTATGACATGGCCATCTGTTGTGACAGTTTTCGCAAACTTTTTTCTGGTCTTCGCAACAGTACTTCACGGGCTTCTGCAATTCTCTCTAGAGTCCTGATTGTTGGACGTCAGCTTCTGCCTTTTCTTCCATCAAGCACACTGCCACTCGCTTCGAACTTCTGTATTTTTGGATGGTCCATCTCGTACGTTAAAAAGACTGCAGTAGTCTCTTTGAGTTTGTACAATAGAATTGCCGCTACTGTAATAACGTTTCACGATGAAGACCTTCTGCTCAGTGCTGTATCCGTCCATTTCCCTCCTTCCCTCAGAAGGTCATGTTGTTACAGTATCACACGCTTCTTCAAAACATCTCACCTGAAATAAACAAAAAACATCATTCAGCAACGGTTGCATAAGGGTGCACGATTATTCTGCACAGCTCATCTGAACTTGTGTGGTGTCCTGTTCGAACATGGTTCTCACCACTTTCCCCAACACCTTCTTCTTGAAAACACCAATATCAAAGCTACATAATGCATTTTCTACGTTCTGTACACAAAACAAATGGTGCCATGTATAAAAATCACCCTGTATATGGTGTCCTCGCAGTATGGCGTCTGACACACGAGAGACAACGATTCGATTCCCAGAGTTAACGATCTCAGCTTAGGTCCCTGATATCTATAATCTATCCCGGGAAACTCTGGAGTAAGGCCGAGCATAGCAGTAGAGATGGGCGAGGAAGCGAGTGGGCGGAGCGAATCAGTACTCACTGCTGCTGGTAATTGCAGTTGCTTTCCCCCTTCCGCACAATCCCGTTCACTCTCACGTGTTCATTGGTCGGACTCTCTCTACTTGTGAAGAGATTTACTTTCGTTCGCTTGCTCCAGAGATTCCCGAGACAGAGTATGTATTGTCATCCGACTCGGGAACCGTATTTATTTCAGTCGCTTTTCACACTACCTTTTGTAGGTGCTGTACTCTATAATGGTACATACTTATCTATTTATATTTACACTATCTACCAAAACGTAATTGGGAACCTTTACAAAATGGTTGTCTGTTAGAACCTCGTGGAGCCACCTCTTGCTGCTATAACAGCAGCTACCCTGTCAGGCATGCTCTCGACTAGTTTGTGGAGGAATTCCATTGGAATGCGTCGCCTTTCCTCTTGCAAGATCTCACTCAGTTGGACAATGAAATTTGGCCGCATGTCCCGAGACCTCACCCGCCAGTCCAATGCATCCCAAAGGTATTCTATGGGATTGAGATCAGGACTCTGTGCAGGCCAGAACAATCGGTGAACATTGTTGTCGGCATACCACTGCATAGTAGCCTCCGAAACATGGCACCTAGCATTGTCATCCTGGAAGTAAAAGGGGTCCATTCCGTAAAAACGCCACAAGGTTTGGAGCATTTCATTGTCTAGTATTGCACAGTACGCCTGTGAGTTCATTGTGCCACGAACAACCACCAGTGGTCCCACACCGTAGTACGAGAAACAACCCCACACCATTACTCCACCATCACCAAATTTCCTGGCAGGCACTATACACTCTGGTAGAAGCCGTTCCCCAGGTAGCCGCCACACCCATACACGTCCATCAGACCTAAACAATGTGAATCTCGACTCATCACTCCACAGAACCGCTTTCACTTCTCCAGTGTCCAGTTGCGACGGTCCAAACACCACTTGAGACGCTGAGTTATATTCACCTTGGTGATATGCCGCTTATGTGCCGCTGATCTTCCGGAATATCCGAGTTGGTGGGCCTCTGTTCGCAATGTTCCGATGGAAATTAACGCCCCTGTTGCTGCCGTAAACTTCTGTCTGATCGTAGCCATCGCTGTGTCCTGTTTTTGACAATTTCACGTTTTAGGGTTCTTTGATCTCTGTTAGTCAGTTTTTTCGGTCGCCTGGAACATTCACCATTGTCACAATGTCCATGCACCTTCCACTTACGAAGCACAAATGCTATTGTTAATTTTGGGGCTATGTCCTTGCTAGACAGCCCACTGAGGTGGCAGCCCACAATTATGCCCTTATCAAAGTCTGATACCTCTGCACTACGCGCCATCTCTTTCACAAGTGGTTCCCTTGCTCACGGAACAACATGAAGGCCACACGAATCAAATTAGATGCTAAATGATTCAAATTAGATACTAAATTAACCACCATCACACGTGCCCAATTACTTTTTGGTAGATAGTGTATATTTTGCCTACATAATTCTAAGGAGTATTTTGTAGTAAGTTTTGCAAGACGTCAGAAAAGAGAACTCCCCCTCATCTCTCCTTCAAATATCATCTTGCATAGTTTCAGTCAAACAAGTACGAAAATACCGCTTCACCAAGATAAACAGTCCTGCGGCCAGCCCACGTGCGGAGTAATCGGCGAACGCAGTATGAAACCAGATGTCCTGGGTTCGAACCCTCGGTAGGGCATTAGTCCCATCATCCATGCCGTCAATTCATCATTCATCTTCATCGTCGGAGTTTGAGTCAGCCCGATGGAGTGGGCCTCCCCGTTGACGTAGTGGCAATGTCGTGCCCTTGTAACCAAGGGGTCCCGGGTGCGATACCCGGTGGAGTCACAGTGTGGTTCGGATCCCACTTTAAACTGTAGGTCCAGTCCCGACTAGCCTTTCTGCGCATTGAAACAACAATTCAATTCAAACAATCAATCGAAACAATAGAACGAGCCCTACTGTCTTGGTACATCGACGGCTGCTGTCGACATCCGTGGCGAATTGGTTAGCACAGCGCGCTACGATGACAGGGGTTCGAATCCCGGTTAGGACATGGATGATTGTGTTTGTCAGGGATCCTACCGCACAGGGGTATTTTTTAAAAATAAGTGGTTACCTCAGCACGCTACAATGCCAGGGGTCACAGGTTCGAATCCCTGTTCGGACATCGATGCTTGCGTTTGTCCAAATGATATAACAGAGAATTTAGTAAAATCGATAAGTGATAATATTGAAAAAAGAGTGAAGAATGGGAGAAAAGGTTGGAGTAGTTGTAACGTCGTCGACTTATAATCAAGGGATCTCGGCTCCGGTACCCGGTGCAGGCACATAGTGGTTCGGATCGCACTTTAAACTGTAGGTCCAGTTCCTATTAGCCTATCTGTGCCGGAAGTAGACTTAAAGCACACAAAAACTCAAAATCATGTCGAGTTTAAATCAAAAGAGAGAAAAGAAACGTAATACAGTAAAACCTCGTTAATCCGGACCGCGATAAGCCGAACTTCGCTTAATCCGGACAGGCAAAAGGAGAAAGAAAAAAAAGAGCAGAATGCAAGGTTTTAAATGTGGCTAGAAGTCCACAAGAGAACTGCCCAAAGAAAAGACAGTCAACCATTGATGAAATTCTGTTTCCCGCAGACTTTTTACTGTACTGTATAGTGTATTTAGGCCTATGCCCTTTAAATACACCATAATAAACGTGTCTTGTTGCTATAAACGGAGTTTTAATGCACTTTCTACTGTTCTTTTAGGTTATTTCACCTAATCCGGACTTTCGTTAAACCGGTCAACTTATCCCCCCATTAGTCCGGATTAACGAGGTTTTACTGTATAACCGGAATTGAAAGGAAGAAACAAACAAACATAGAGCATCACCACTCCTCCACCACTTCACGGCTAACGGGTTCTCGGGTGCAGCTTATGAGATGCACCACTTGAAGAGAGGTTCTTCCATTGAAGTTCTGATTCTCCTTTTCCCAGTTCGCCGCTGAAGAAAGGCTTCTCCTTTTACTTACTGTCACTAACAGGTAATTTGAGACCGCTGAAAAGTTGACGAAGTGCCATGTGTGGGCCCAGGAGCCCATCAAGCAAGCCCTAGAATCGAAGAAGGTGTCACGTCTTTTTTAGTACGTACAACGGACCGGTATGCCCACACTCTGGGTGTCTGTTCGCAAGATACGCCGGTGATTATTAAATGTTACGGCACGCGTGGGGGTGTGTGCTTATTCCCGTAATCGTATTCACAACTTCAGCTTCTACAGAGGTTGAATATCTAGTTCAGAGCTTCGATTTTCTTTTCCTTAAAGATATTTTTGAAAGTTATGTTTCGTTGCTCCTTTGTTTTCTCCATTGTTATTAAGGTTATGCAAAACTAAATTACACATTTTGTGGAAGTGTTGGATTGTGGTACTTCATTTATTTTACTTCGCATTTCTGCCACTTTTGGCTAATCGCAGAGTAATGACAGAGATGAAATTGATGAGTAACCCCTGCCGCCGAAGCAAGCTGTCCTAACCACTCCACCACCATAATCGCAGCACAGAGCCCGGGGCTTGTCGTAGGCTGGAGTAGAAAGGGCTACAATAATTTTTACTCAATGACAGAAAGAAGTGGACTAGCCTGGTTCCTGCTGGGTGGATGGAGACAGAACAAGCTGAAGAGGCGGAACGGGAGTGCAATCTGCGCATTGTGTGGTGATGTTGAGACGAAGGAGCACATTCTCGTCCAGTGTTCATGGTCAGCTCCGAGCAGTGTTGCCACATGAAGGGAAATTTCCCTTTTGCAGGGAAATTCGGACCGAAATTTTAGCCAAAAGGGAAAAGGGAATTTCGATGAAAAATATCACAATTTCAAGGAAATTTTAAGACTTCTGAGTACATTATTACAGTTTATGTTAAGTTCCAGTTTCATATTCACATTTTTATTATTTTCTGATCGTTCATATTTCTGCTTCGATGAAAATAAGCCTGTATCTATTTATATTTCTCTTAAGATTATTGTACGTCGCTTTTCTGCATCTTCGGATAATTGTAACGATTATAATTAACGATTTAATGGATTCCTGACCATGATTTAAACCTGGGACATCTGACCAGAAAGCGATGAAGCTTACATCTATGTGAAAAAATTGTGTAACATTTTTTATTCATACGATCATGGACCAACGGACATTTTAACACTACTACTACTACTGCTAATAATAATAATAATAATAGTTATTATTATTATTATTATATTGTTTAGGTGGAGGGAAAAAATGGTCCAAAAAGGGAAATTTTGCCCCTTGAAAAGGGAAATTGTGCTCTCAGATTGTTTCAACTGGCTCCGAGCAGACTGCGCAGATGGGGAGACGAGACTGCGTACGATAATTCAGGAAAGCTGGCAGACGGCGAACGCGCAGCGTGACGTCAGAGCCCTAGGCATCTATCTGCACACTATCTGGAAGGAACGAAGGAAAAATTAGCAAGCCTTAAGGGAAAGTGAAGGGTATGACATGACATAGGAGGGATAGGGTGGAGCGTACAGCACATGTCCGTAGCTAGAATTGATCTCCAGGGGGGCTCAAGGATTATCAGGGGGGCCTCACGGGTTATCGGGGGGGTGGGGCTTTGTAAACCAAGTCCATTTTTCAAAAAATTAACAGTATTAAATGAAGATGTGTGTGTGTGTGGGGTGGGGGGGTCATTAACTTATATAACATTTATAAATATCATACAGATACTACATTTTTCTACATTTTTAAACCATCTCTTAAAGTGTTAATTGATTTATACTGAAATCATCCCTTACAGTAATAGTTCCCAAACTTTTTCGTTTCACAGCAACCCTCCGCGGCGGCCAAGTCAGAATGTGGGCCTATCATGCACTTGCAACGCTCAATTAGTGTGGTTAGGTTGCTTGCCTTAGTTAAAAAATACATATATTTCATTAGTAAAAAGTACTAAATAGGTAAATATTTGGAACAATATAAACATTTCAGTGAAAATAATGTAACATTTCGTGGCGTCCCTAAAACCCAGCCGCGGCACACACTTTGGGGAGCACTGCTCACTCAATACTACTTAGGTGATACATTATACAGATATGTACGAGACACACACAAAAACGCACAATATACAGGGTGTTTCTAAAGGTCGTTTACAACGCTTGGGAGATGATTCCTCACACGAAAACAAGCAAAAAGTCTAAGTTCCATTTTTACGACAGAGGCTTCGTTTCCGAGATAGGAGCCTCGCAAAAGGTGACAAAGTGAAGGTCACACCTAACTGGGACGAATACTATAACAGATAGAGAGGCGGTTCCAAGGGAATCATAAAGGAATCGTATGTGCTCAGTCCGGAAGTCACTATGAAAAGTTGACTGCACGCATGCGCAATGGAGTCCTCAAAGGAATTGGGGATTTCCAGCAAGAGCAATACATGGAAAGGGTATGTAACGCAGCAAGAAGGATCGTGACAATGAGAAATGCGTTCAAGACAACACATCCCGACCTCAAACATCAAAACATGAGCACCGAACACAAAATTCGAAAAGTTGAGCATGGTTGCATACCCCAGTTACACGCGAGGAATGAACGAATCATGTCATGTGGCATACGAGAGACACAGTACTCGACCAGGAGGAGGGAAAGAAAAACACAATATCAAATGATTGCGACAACGTGTATTTTTACACGCGGCAACTACGTAATATCCCCCCCCCCCCACACAACAAACAACAAATGCTACAATGTCTTACGCACAGACAGTGCGTGTCACTGTACACCAACTGAAGATGTCACTTTCACCACACAAAGGGGGTGGGGAGCAATACCAAGAGTGTTCGCACGCGATCATTGTGACGTAAAAGAGACCAGTTTTGGAAGCGCTTCACAGGCAAGTCTAGCTCTCGTAGTCTACGTTTGACCTTCATGACTGCTGTTCCCGCGAGAGGAGCTCGAAGGGTTGGTTCTCTCCGGCAGTCGTTCCAGTCGTGTTGCAGGTGCTGGGATATGATCAGCAGTTCGCTCTACATTGTCATACGCATTGAAGAGTACTAGTATGTTGTATTGAAAGAAGTTGACGTGGTGGAGTGGGCAAGTCAAGTATCGCAACAATTGGTCTGTGGTGTTCGTACGGTGATACGGCCAATTTGTGCAGTGTGTCAGTGTTAAACAAAAACAATACTTTGCAGTTCCAGCTCCCTATTACACAGATGGCTGCGTATACGTCCCATCAGCTAGCAGACATGCATCTCATGTATGGGGAGGCACGTGGTAATGGCCGTGAGGCAAGGCGTCTTTATGGAGAACGCTTTCCACATAGATGTTTACCGTCTCACACCTTCTTTCAGGTAGTGGACAGTCGACTGCGTGAAACAGGGTCAGTGTTACCACCGCGGCAAGAAGTTGGAAGACCCCGAAGTGTACGCACACATCAGTTTGCAGAAGATGTGTTAACAGCGGTCGCAGAACATCCTGGCACCAGTACGCGAGTGCTCGCTCGGGCACGAAACACGTCTCATGTGAATGTTTGGCGAGTGTTGTCAGAGGAAGGAATGCACCCTTTTAAACTGCAGAAAGTACAAGAACTGTTACCTCGTGACTTTCGCCCTCGTATGGAGTTTTGCCAATGGTTGTTGCATCAGCTGGACACAAACCCTCACTTCAGGGCAAACGTATTGTGGACAGATGAAGCCATTTTCACCAGGATGGATGTCTTCAATAGTAGAAACAGTCATGTATGGGACTTTGACAACCCACATGCACTTTTTGTGGCCCATCACCAGCACAGGTTTTCAGTGAATGTGTGGTGCGGGATAGTACATGATCATTTAATTGGACCATACATTCTCCCTGTTCGCCTGAATGGTCGCACGTATCATGCATTTCTTAGTGAGGTTCTGCCTGAACTGTTGGAGACCGTACCTTTGGCACTGCGGCAAGAAATGTGGTAGCAACACGATGGTGCACCAGCTCATTTCGATTGTAATGTACGACATTTCCTGCATGACGTGTTTCGCAATAGGTTGGTTCATTGGTAGGGATGAACCTGTGCCTTGGCCACCGAGGTCGCCAGATCTCAACCCTCTCGATTTTTTCTTCTGGGGAGAAATGAAAACCCTCGTATACGATACACCTGTCACATCAGCTGAGGACCTCGTTGCTCGCATCAACGTCGCCGCCGCGACGGTAGCAGATACACCTGACTTGTTTGCTCGTACTCGACAATCATTGATTTGTCGCTGTCATCTCTGCGTAGAAGTAAACGGCAGACATTTTGAAAACCGTCTGTGATTATTGCCCTCGGCAAATCTCAGTGAGAACACTCTTGGTATTGCTCCCCACCCCCTTTGTGTGGTGAAAGTGACATCTTCAGTTGGTGTACAGTGACACGGACTGTCTGTGCTTAAGATATTGTAGCATTTGTTGTTTGTTGTGTGTGTGTGGGGGGGGGGATATTACGTAGTTGTCGCGTGTAAAAATACACGTTGTCGCAATCATTTGATATTGTGTTTTTCTTTCCCTCCTCCTGGTGGAGTAATGTGTCTCTCGTATGCCACATGACATGATTCGTTCATTCCTCGCGTGTAACTGGGGTATGCAACCGTGCTCAACTTTTCGGATTTTGTGTTCGGTGCTCATGTTTTGATGTTTGAGGTCGGGATGTGTTGTCTTGAACGCATTTCTCATTGTCACGATTCTTCTTGCTGCGTTACATACCCTTTCCATGTATTGTTCTTGCTGGAAATCCCCAATTCCTTTGAGGACTCCATTGCGCATGCGTGCAGTCAACTTTTCATAGTGACTTCCGGACTGAGCACATACGATTCCTTTATGATTCCCTTGGAACCGCCTCTCTATCTGTTATAGTATTCGTCCCAGTTAGGTGTGACCTTCACTTTGTCACCTTTTGCGAGGCTCCTATCTCGGAAACGAAGCCTCTGTCTTAAAAATGGAACTTAGACTTTTTGCTTGTTTTCGTGTGAGGAATCAATTCCCAAGCGTTGTAAACGACCTTTAGAAACACCCTGTATAATCACATGCTTACAGTACATTTCACCCCCGGCCGAAGCAATAAAACTCCCCTTCGTTCCCAAAGCTTGAGAGCTGTTGACCTTTCATGCGGATGCGAAGGGAATTTGCATGATGACATCAAAGTCACAGATTTCTGTCTAAACAGGAGGTCGCAACTCGCAACAGGGACAGTGAAGGTACAGATAAACAAGCTTCCCTATGAAAGAACTTACAAAGTCTAGATAATCTTCTAAATACTTGCAGCTACTTAGACTTCTGCTCATAAACAAGATGAGCGAATGTAACAGTTCCTGTTCATGGTCTGTGGATTTATCCTTAAAGTTGTGAGCTGTCTACATTTTCACTCTTCACTGGAAACAAATTACACAAAATAGTTTTACCTAATGTGTAGGGGGCTGATGGCAGTTCCAGGGGGATTTGAGCCTCCCTGGCCCCTGCCTGGCTACGGGCCTGGGACAGCATCCGAGACAGGAGTGACTTCTGTCATGTCCATCCTGTATACATAGGTGTACTACGGTAACTTTCCTCTGCTGTAGAGTGAACACGAACTCTACCCTGTATATGTGTGTATAGATATAGAGTTATTCATGTAACATTATCTATTTACATAATTGTAAGCTAACACTTGGTATGTATGCGTACAACCTGAGGGCTCGCATTTCAGAAATAAATATTTAAAAAAAACACTCCATCAAGGACGCCGGCTGGTTATTGTACTGTCAGGAACTTTTCGTTTATATATATATATATATATATATATATATATATATATATATATATATATATATATATATATATATATACACAGAGAGCTTTCTCAACATGATTAGCTTGCTAACTTTATCCGTACGGAGTGTTTGAAGTGAATGTCTCAATAACTCCAGAATTACATGCATGTACTTCTGTGCGCACTCCAGTGTTATGTACAGTCGCCGACAATAAAAATGGGGCACCTTGATCCTTAAATACTGACTTCCCTACAATGCATTATGTACGTTGCCTAACTCTGCGGCGAAAGAAGAGCTTTAAAATTCGGTCCAGGTTGCGTATTGTTTCATTTCTTCAAAAAAGATTCCTGAACCGAATTGAAATTTGTATCAAAAGTTTATTTACGGTCCAGGGCACATTTACGCTTGCTGATTCTCTCTGCTGGACCGGAATTGATTTATTTAATATTCCTGGACCTTCAACAACATTACATTCCTGATGTTTAGGACGATGAATCTATCGTTTCACGGATCGAAGACCCAAATACATTCTTGTGTCAGGGACTTCCAATCAGGATATAGAATTGACGACGCAATAGTGTTCCTCTTTTTGGAGATGTCTTAGGAGAACAATTAATTGCCGTGGACCCTCCTTGCGGAAAGTGGAGGCAGTTCCCCTTCTGAAAAAAGAATCATCTGTGTCCTCTGTTTGAGCTCAAATCAAGGTCAACCTTTGCGTCTCACGTACTCTTTTATGCCCTTGAACGAGCAGATGAAGAGAAGGGCGAAAGGGCAGAGCGGAAGAAGATGAAAGCACATGGCAACTCTATTCTGCGTACTTCCCGCATTGCAACACTTCTACATCCGCAGAAATATGATTTGAAATGGCGTCAGACGCGAAAGGAAATGGTAGATCATGATTATATATCACTCGTCTTTTGACAATAAAAAGTTGTGTTGACTGACAGTTTCGAAGTTCCACAGGCACACTGCTCCATAACTACAGTAAATTCATTACATAAAATATAAAAAGGAACTTGATTTGACTTTTGTTACTTATCGTCGCTTTTGTGCCACTTTTGGCTATTCGCGATAATAAGGTTGAGTGATGATATGATGAAATTGATGAAACGACACGCACAAAGAAAACTCATGACCAGGCCGGGATTCAAATCCAGAACCTCTAGCGTCGTAGCTCGCTGTGCTAACCACTGCACCGCGGATGTCGGCATAGCAAAGATAAAAGTGAGCTAAAGTTACCTGAACAATATCGCATTAAAACAAAAGAAAGCGGTAGTGCACATGCAGTGACTGTGAGATTTCCTTACACACCTTTTATGGAGCAAAATAGTTAAAATGTTCATGTCTTATACGTCACATTAGCCAGATTCAGTGGCGGCGATTAGGGGGGGGCATCCTCCCCACTTTTTGCCACTTTTGCCCTCGCACTATTCTAAATCTTATATACAAAGGGAAATATACTGTCTTTACCCCCTCAGTTTTGGAACCTTGTCCCCAAAAGAGATATATAAGTACAGTAAAACCTCGTTAATTCGGACTAATGGGGGAATAAGTTGACCGGTTTAACGAAAGTCCGGATTAACTGAAATAACCTAAAACAACAGGAGAAAGTGCATTAAAACTCCTTTTATAGCAACAAAACACGTCTATTATGGTGCATTTAAAGGGCATAGGCCTAAATACACTATACAGTGCAGTAAAATGTAAAGCAATTCTGTACATACAATGCAGTATGTAATACGGGATACCCATATTATGATGATGTGCCCGACGGACCTAGCTCACTCACTGAATTTAACCCAGATTTTTCTTTTTCGTTTCTTTCTTAAACTGTAATCTTACCCTCTTCTTTATTCTCGGTACTAAACACTCTGCAAACTCCTCTTACTGATTCTTGACAATTCTCCATATTTGCACTACCGAACATACTAAAGTACCCGATACTTCCCAGGAAATCCCTCCCTACTTCTTTCCTTCCTGGTGATGTCCCGGGTACCAACCGTCGTACCGATGTTCATCCCAGTCCGACCAACTCTTGCTGGTCTCCCGCAAGTCTCCCTGCATCAAGCACCACTCGTTCTTGCATATCCCTTCCTAGTATTAATACTTACATCTCAAAGCCAATAATACTCTCACTATCTCAAACATAACATACTAGAACATATACCTTGCTTAACATCCATAGAATCGTGTTAATGTCTATCCCTCATCGCATTCATCAACATTAATGCACACGACACACAATAAAACTGATCCTAACAAAACATTACCCACCCAATTACATACTTATGTAATTTCGTATCTATGTTCATAAATAATATTAATGTTAAAAACCAACACATATTTACTTCCTACTATTACTAACCTTTATCTTAATCTTTTCACCTTGTAGAATGATGTAAAACCAACTTTGTTCAGGAAAACTGAACAAATTTGGTTCTTCACACTGGGGCATTCATGCCAATGTCACAGTCAATTATGGTAATAAAAAATAGACAATAAAGGATGAATTAAAGAAAAGCGGGGTGGGGGGGGGAGAATCCGTAAAAATTTGCGGAACTGACGCCCTGGGTTAATTTTCAGGTAGCAGGGCATAAGCGCATACCTCCGAAAGTAGTTTGACTACTTTTTTGATCCATCCGTATAGGCTACATAAAATAATAGAGTAAGGTGGGGCAAGACTGCGCAGTTTGAGTTCATAATTTTATATTCAAGCTATGAAACTACAGAAACACATGAAAAAAGCAATACACATTGCACTATCCTTTGCTAACTCACAGTAAATTTCCGAAAGCTGAATGAACAATATTTCTGCATGAAACAATTACAAAACCGTGACCATGCAAATGCGTAGTCTTACCCGCACCACGGGGTAAGACTGCGATCAAGTTCGGGTAAGAATGCGCGCTTTCTACACATTTGTATAAAAAGAAACACAAATCACCTTAAAAAGTTCTTCTATCATATGGGATACATTTCTCGTGGCATTCTCACAGTAGGCATAGTGAATCCCGTCCTGCACTTGGGTTAGGAATCGCTAACACAAATCACAAATAAAGGTTCCTGTTTCATACGAGGTGCAATTTTCATGCCACCACTCGTCACGTGTGGAACACTGGATCCAATCCTCTACTGGAGGATCGCTGTACTTCTCATTACAACCTGGGCAATTGTACTCTTTCTTCTGGCGTTTTCTGCTTGCTACATCTTCTTCAACAACGATGTTCCGTTTCTGATTCCCCTGAACTTTCTTCTTACTCTTCTCAGCCAACGAGGCTTCCAAGTTGACTTTGAATGGAGATCCGGTTAACACCTGAGACTGCCTTCCCTTTCGTCAGCGGTGCTGAATATGCTCTGCACGTGGAAGTGGTGATATCTGGTTAACGGAAATATGCCCGTATGATCCAGTATTGTTAACCCCATTTGTTGAAGGCTGCTTACCTGGAGTTTCAGCTGATGCATGAGGCACATTTGCCTGCTGTGGCACGTCATTGGTGGATGGTCCAGTATTGTTAACCCCACTTGTTGAAGACTGCTCACCTGGAGTTGGAGCTGATACATTTGTCACAGTAGAGGAAAGAAACTCGTCCTCAGTGAAGATGTCTTGATTGAAAGGGCATAATCCAGTCACTTCAAAGTCCTTCATGGCATTCCCAACTGTAGCTGCCTTCCCATATGCCTTTGTAAAAATGGATGCCACTTGGAAAACTGTGATTGGGCGACCCGGATGGTTACTCATCCACTTATCACACTCAGATGAATAAAACTACTTCAGTGGACCAAAAAATGATCTATCTAATATCTGGGCCTTGCAAAACACACACTTGCACCTGCAAGCCACACACTTGTGGGGTAAAACTGCGCACGTGCGCAGTCGTGCCCCGTGCTGCATTCCTGAACAAATCACGTGATGCTGCCCAGCCATTGCATAAAGCAATGGAAACTAATACACAGATGGACTCGGCATTAACACAGCTTCTTCTATCCATCAACATCGTAATATTGTATACATTCACAGTGACGTAGTATTCAAAACACGTAGTACCAAAATAAATAGCAAACACCCTCAAAATCTTTTTACTTACCTCTCTCAGCACAACGAATTTCAAACATATCTTCACCACTGTCCACAGCTAGCTACCATCTGGGACGAAGTAACGGTGGCGCAGTGGTGCCAACTGTGTGTGATTTTCACCTCGAAAAACCGTTGCGCAGTCTTACCCGCCGCGCAGTCTTACCCAACCTTACTTAATCTTTCTATGTAACCATATTTTGTATACTGTTTAGGTAATAAAAATTACTGTTTTGATATTTCATCCCATTTCTCCTTACACACAAAAAAATTCCTACCAGGGAATATTATCGACATGAAGGGTCATTATTATTAATGTGCTATTAACCTAACCTAACCTAACCTACAGAACGATGGGAGCCAAGGTAGGCAACATCACAAGCTCTGCGCTCCCATTATGGATTTCCAGTCAAGTCGATAATATTCCCAGGTGGGAAATCTTTTGTGTGTAAGACTAAACAGGATAAGGCGAAATGGGAAGTCCCGTTTCGACTTAGAAAGTTAGTGTCACATAAATCACGCGAAATTGTATTATATTACAACAATGTGCGGCCGATCCTTTCCCACATAGTGAAAGAAGAAAACAAATACATTATTCAGGATTGGATTTACTAAACCCTTAAGTAAGTTAAGACTGGAAATCGTATTAGGAGCTTGTTCGTTTCAAGGCAATAACGTTAAATAATGCATAGAAAGCTAGAAAAAATTCTACATTCGTCTGTGGTTAGCACAACGAACCGCGCAAGTTTTGATTTTAGTTTATTTTACTTCCCTTTTCTGCCACTTTGGCTAACCGGGAAGATGAGTATGAATGGTGATAAGATGAGACGATGAAGGGACAATCACGAACACATAAGGATGCCACAAGAGCCTCACGGATGATTATACTGGCCTTGACTCCAGACGCCAGAGCCTCGTTAGTCTGCAAAATACAGTACGTGGAAGTGAGGTTGACATTTGGGTGTACTACACAACTTCTTAAAGTAAATGTGGGGACTACGTCTATGTTAATCAGCTTGAACCTTGGTTATAGTAAGTAAATATTGATTAGATAATTGATTTACACGGTCAAGGTATCACCATGGAATGGTAGTGATCAACTACTAATGGATTACTGATGATTTAATTTCTTGAGGCTATGGCTAAGATTTCTTTCCGATGGAAATTTGTATGTATTCAGTTCGCTCCCTACATGATCATACAGGGTGGTCCGTAAGTATAGGAAAACTCATCTACAACAAAACGGATAGGGAAACACGAATTAAACATTCCGATGAATGATATAGCGCCTGACGGTACTTTAAACCTTGGAACATTCATAATTTATAGTTTGTACGCCAGAAAAATAATAATTTGTGAATATTTATTTTGGTTTGCTAATGATCACGCCCTATTTCTACTGATGACGCGCTACATTTGTGACTGATCCAAATATATTTATTTATTTAATTTATTATTTATTGTTTAATTTTGCGTTTAATACGCATTATGATATATTTATTTTGTTATCAATTTCTCTTTTGTTATATTTCGCGAAAATGTTGTGTTGAATTAATATGATTTAATGATCACATTTGCTTATGTAAAATTACGCTGTATAAATTTATATAGCCTAAATTTTGACAAATGCAAAGAAACAAATGACTGCAATATATGGACTTCCGAGTTTCATTGAAGTTATCGAAATTGTAATTGCTATTTGGTAAAGCGAAATAACAGGATAATCCGTTGAAGTTTTAGCAAATGGGCTTGCTAAAATAAAAAATTGTGAATATTTCTTTTGGTTTGCTAATGAACACGCTCTATTTCTAATGATGACGCGTTAATTTCCATCGTTGTTTTTCCCAAGGAAAAATCTATTTAGGAACACGGAAATAAATAAATACAGTCCTTCTTTCACGTTAAGTACTGACGGAAGTATTTACATGGATGATTTCACTGGAAAATCAACAACTGTTTCTAAGAAGCGATAGAAAGGATCCAACCTTGGTCTATTTCCTTCATATTATGGTAATAGCATTTTGGAGGCTTTGGCTAACATTGATCGTAGAGAATCTTGACCACCAGGAAGAAAGAACTACCTTATTACAATAATAGGCACTCAATTGCATCCTTCATAGCTATTTTTGATTAGAAAAGTTGTCGGCTTGATGTTGGGAAATTATACGTTCCACTTAACAGAAAAGAAATTCAGTTATGAACGGTGAAAAATATTTTCGCTCAATCTTTTTATGGAGCATAATTGAGGTCTGGAAACAGAAAACAAGATTCAGTTAGTAAAAGAGTGAAGAAAGATATAATTACTGTTTTTGTATTCTTAAGGAAGCTACAACCTTTTTGTTTTACTGTGCAATCTCTGCTTATTCTCCAACAAACAAGATTCCAATGGCAACAAAAACATTGAACATGAGTGCATTTCGTGCTGGGAAGCTCTTGTGTAGTGCCATTTTCGCTGATTCATCGTGTGGAATGCGAAATATTAATGACATGTATTACATACATTTATAGGCCTTCCCGATGACGTAACGTCGTTGCCCTGTAATCAAGGGATCCCGGGTTCGATACCCGGTGAACACACATTGCACAGTGGTTCGGATTCCACTTTAAACTGCAGATCCAGTCCCGATTAGCCTATATGTGCATAAAGTGGACTTGAAACAACTATTAAAACAAAAAAACATACATTTACTCTTGTTTGATCACAGTAGTGCAACTACAGACTTCTAGTTAATTCTCCACCATTATGATCTAGTCATTGACTAGCTAATATTAACATTACATTCAGAACGCTCGTATGGTTTTGCAAGGTTCTCATTCAATTGAAGAAGTGTTTTAGGACAAGAAGAAAAAGGTGATATAATTAATCCTTGTTTTTAAATGCACTAAAATTGCTGAAGTTTAGTTCTTCGTTTGAGGAAGGCCCTGATAGAGGGTAGAAACATTACATATAAACAGCGGCGTAGTGTCCACGTAAGGCTTGTAAGTCCACCTTACAAGCTGAAATTATTGAAGAAAACGTATTTCATTCCCGTATTTATCGCTTGAACACACATAGCAATATCAGACTTCAAGTAGAACTTTTAACGAAACAATTGAGGACTTGTTTTGATTCGAGTTGTTTCTCTGTAAGGCTTCTTGAAAGGACTTACATGCGAGTGAATGGAAGAAATGATTTTGACTCGCCCACGGCCGGTGTGTTTGCTTACGTAGTATCTTCTCAACCAATGACAGGGCGCCCCGATTCTGACGCACTGTAATGCGCATTACGAATGGGTGCTGCTATCTGGTGAGATTTCTGTCCCCGCTGCGTCTGTTTGCACGGTCTGAAGAGAACCAAGAAAATCGACTCCCGTGTTGTTTCAACAATGCTTGACGTGCGGTGTAGCTAACAAAACGGGTGTCATTTTAAATGTGTAAACTAACTATTAAGTTCACAAAGAGATGGTTTAATGTTGGATATTACCTTCATTAGAAGCAGCGAAGTTAAAGATAAAAGAGGAATGTCTGGCAATTCTAGATCCGGCAGCGCCCGCAAAGTTAGGCGCATGCATCCCAGTTGCCCGTAATGTTAAAAGCATGCGCGTAATACTTAGTGTTATGATTTACAGATTTTTTTTTTTACCTTTTCCTTTGTCTAAGTTGCTTGATATGCTTTTCAAAATGTGCGCAAATATCGTAACCATGATAATGAGTAATATTTTCGAATGCATTTGCATTTGCAAATTGTATCTTACGCATTTCCCACAAATGGCTTTTTAGTGAAAGAAAAAGAATAATAAGAATAAAAATATGACATGGCCTTTCCAGAAGAAGAGTCTGTGTGCTTAACTAAGCTGTATGCGAAATTTGTCAATTGCTACCAGTTGAAAGTTGAGCTATAGGTAATTTATTCTGAAGCCGAATATCGAGTAAAGACTGTGTTTGAACTTCATGAGTACCTGCATACTACCCATTTGAATGAAGCTGTTGAACAAGTGTACAAACTAACAGAATTCTTCCTCACTGTTCCTGCCTCAAGCTCGTCGGTGGAAAAGTAGTTTTCTACACTGAAGAGGATTCACACATTTCAACGCAGCACACAGACTCGGGCAAGGAAATCTGACTCCATTGAAAAGGAGCTGCTAAAGACATTGACCAGAAACTCCCGATTCTACGACGACGTGATTGAGGTGTTCAGGCTAAAGGATCGTCGGATCGAGTTACAGTATAAATGAGAATTTTCATTAAGTAATACATAGGCTATTATTGTTAACATAGAGTGTGTGCATTTTATCTTTGAAATTGAGTATGCCCATGCATGACTTACATTCAAATATATTCTATTTCGTTAAGATATCTTTGGGTTTTCTTTATCCAATATTCAGATCAGGTTTATCTAAGGAAGCCTTACACCTTTCATAGAATCACGCTACGCCACTGCATATAAAGTGCTTTTAATTCTTAATAAACTGCCTTGGTCAGCAACTTTAGTGTTTTTAGAGAAGAAAAGGAAATAGAAAATAGTGAAAATGTGGCCCACAATGACCCAATGTATAGAGTGGGGCCCCGCATAGGTCTACGGTGTCGCGGTGAATTTGCACAGTAAGGATAATCGGGACTGAACATACAGTACATTTTAAAGTGGTATCCCAACCACTATGTGCCTCCACCTGGCATCGAACCCGGGATCCCTTGGTTACAAAGCTACGACGGTACTACTGTGTGATAAGGGAAGCCTAGGCTGTTACGTCATACTCTCCAGAGTTATTCAAAACTTGATGGAGTTCCTTTATCTTTGGTAGTACTTGCGCGGTTCGTTGTGCTAACCTCAACACCAAAGATTCTAACTATATGCTACGTATGACATAAGACATGAAAATTTGGCATCCCCCTCTAAATCTAATATCTGGAGGCTTTGAAAGGGGTCCTCCAATCATGCAGGCATGCACTAGTCACAGTGCGGATAGTTAGGGTAAAGGTTGGTAATATTGTGACTATAGTAATATTGTGATAGTTCCTGTGTAAAATTGCCACAGGATTGCTAATCGAGCTAGAAGTTTTTATCTCTGCTTGTCTGCATTCCTCGAGAAGTGGACTTGGAGTGAGCATAATGGAGGAAGCGTGCAGGAGCCAGTCTTCAAAGAAAATGAACAACACCAAAGAAAAGAGGTAAGTTCATAAAAAATGTTGTATTTAAGAGAAATAATAACTGGTTAGATGCTATAAGTAATATCAAAATGAAATTCCGTGTGTTAATACTGCATATTTAGACGTATGTTTTATGTGCGAGAATTCCGTTGTCGATGGGTCATGTCCCCGCTAGCTTGTGAACATGGCGTTCTCTCTTACAGGACAGTGTTGCAAGATCGGGCAGTGGAGAACAGAAAGGTTCGTGATTACGACCCCCGTAAACTTAAAGATGCCGTAAAAGTGATAATTCATCACCATTGGACAATATATAAGGCTTCAAAAGATTCGGATTCCGTGGTGTACTCTCAAGCTCCACGTAAAGCAGCATACCTCTGACAGTTCTTCAGATGTAGAAATTGACATTCCTAAACGTGGACGGCCATTCGTGTTATCGAAGGAAGTAGAAACTAAGTTCGTGAAATATCTCATTGAAATGCAGGAACTTGGTTTTGGTTTATCAATTAGTAATTATCAATAAATAAAACCACCAATGTTGAAGATCGTCGAACTTCTGACGATCGAACTAATGGGACTGCACCTTCTACAAGTAATGGAAAAGCAGATGATACGTTTTGTGGTTTTGTGGTGAATGTTCTGGCTCCTATAATAAGGATGTACATCTCAAAAATGGAGCTGAGTGGATTCAGTGTTTTTTTTTTGTTTTTTTTTTGTTTTGTATGGTACTACGAAACGTGCGCCAACATTGAAGAATCTCCACAGTTCATGTGAAAAATGTTTAGCATTCTATGGACGATGACAGTGATTAAGAACAGAACGTGAATTTTGCCAAACTTTTATATCAGACACTTAAAATATTACTACATAAGTTTCTTATTTATTATATCGATTAATTATGTGAAATACATACAGGATTTGGGTTTTTTAAAGTTCATCACAATATTAGCAATCCTGTATTACAATATTGCCATCACTGTCACAATATTGCTCTATGCTGTGATATTTTAATCGAAAACTATTTAATCTAATTGTGCAGTGTGTTTCTTTGATAATGATATTACTTAATGAAGCTGTGTACATGTCTCGTGTTATTGCCAATTAGTTTTCTCTTATTAGTTTGGAAATAAATAGTGTTTTTCTTTAAAATATCACAATATTACCAACATTTATCCTATGGTGAGTATCTTCCTATCCTAAAATAGGTTAATACATGGAGTACTCAGTGGCCACAATTAAAGTTGCCCTATACTATTCAGAGCCCTCTGTAGCCTGTTTGATGCAACAGATTGCGCTGAAACTCGATATAGATGCTATGGAGACCAAGAAGAAGTGAATGCTGACGAAGAAAGTAGTTCAAATTTTCACCACCAGGTGGAAATGTGGCGCTGAAATACAAAAAACGGTAGGCTACTGCAGAATCGACATATACTCAAATTACACACGTCCACATTCATTCGGCCAGGGAAGGGGACGATGAAGACTGCTGTGAGATGTCTGAGGCTTCAAGCACTAGCACTCAACAGTTAAACACTTTCTGAAGCCGAATAATTATACAGGATGTAATAAAAATGCGGGGTGAAGCTTCATGAATGGATTCCTCATTTGTAGAGAATGAAAAGGCTATATCAACATGGGTCCGGAAATGCGAAATTTCTGAGTAATTCCAGCGACCCTACGTATTGGAGTTTGCTACGATCATACTTGCAAGTCATGTTACTCATAAAGTACGTATTTCGGTACCCATGTTGAAATAACCTTCATTTTCTTGTCTACACATGAGAAATCCATTCCTCAAATTTTGTTCCGTATTTGCATTACATTCTATTTCACATTGTATAGTCACGGATACTTCTGGGTTGTAACGATACCATTGAAAGTCAATGGAATCGTTACAACCCAGAAGTGTCCGTGACTGTACGATAGAAGTTACACATTTGAAGTAGCCTATTGTATTTATCACGTACACTTTGCCTTTGTCGCCGACTGTACCTCAGGAACATAAACGCACAGAATTAACAGAGTGCAGAAATAATTTACAATCATCATATTATAATTCTAATAATTTTGGGTGTTAGTTCTAGCTTAGCCGAAAGGAGCTGTCAGGCCAACGACTGTTTGGTTTAGGATTTTTCAACTGCGAACATTTTTATAAAAAAATATGAAAATAAATTACATTCTTCCCTATGGTGTTCCCTGTCTTTGTGTATGTATTTTTGTTCATAAAAACATAAAGGAAAAGTACATAGGGGGCAAAATTCCCTTGTGTTCTTCGATATACTAATGCCAGTGACAGTGTATGATTGGTTGGTAAAGATGGTAATTTTTGTAACTAGTATAAGTACTATATAACTGGGGGCCCTCCCCGTTGGCGTAATGGTAACGTCGTAGTCTAGTAATCAAGGGGTCCCGGGTTCATTACCCGGTGTAGTCACATTGTGGTTTGGATTCCACTTTAAACTGTAGGTCCCGTCCCGATTAGCCTTTCTGCGCATAAAGGTGCAATTAAAACAACACTCAAACAAACAAACTGCATAATTGCACCTATATAAACAGAAAAAAAAGCATTGTTTTAAAATTAATATTTTTTATATGATAAAATAGTGTGGCACTCATGCAATAATTGGTTATTGTTAATTATTAATAGTGGCAATTATTAAAATTGCATCTATAAAAACAACAAAGGAAACAGAGATTCAATAACATTTTTAAAATAAAATTAGTGATAAAAAAGTGTGGGCCTATGCCCCCCCTCCCTCCTCAGGTAAGTAAGTAAGTTTCTCTTATGGCACGGGTAAGCTAGGATTAATACGCCAGTGTGCACTCCACTACCAAAAGTGTGCGAGATCTTCAGCATTGTTGTAGCTAAAATGAAGTTATATGTATGCCAGAAGAGAATATGACTTTCTTCCCATTTGAACAAATGATTTTCACTTTGTCGATACATGTGACATTATTGAACAATTTTCTTCAGCTAATAGTGGTTGATCGTGCCGAAATGACGCAGGAAAGTTTTCCTGACCTTCAATTGCGTTTCCTCTGCTTGAAATGCATGCAAAACTCGTGAGCAATCGCGTCTGTTGATTGGCTCTAACGTCAAGCACGTGGAAAAGTATTACGGGTCCTACTTCCAATAGATACAATAACCGAATTGCAAGGGAGATATTCCACGGGTAACACTAACCTCCATCCGCGCGGCATTCGAAAAATGGTGAACCTTTGTAGATCTTTTCAATTACGCCGACTTCCGACTTTCTAAAGGCTTGCTGCAAGTAAATTCTCTCGTTCTCCAATTGAAGAGTTTATGTACAGGATCCGGCCTCCGTGGCGGAGTGGTTTAGCACAGCCCGCTAAAAGGCCGGAGGTTCCTGGTTCGAATCCTGACCTGGGCATGGGTGTTCTTTGTGAGTGTCGCTGCATCAATTTCATCATGTCATCACACATCTTCATCTTCGCGATTAGCTAAAAGTGTCAGAATAGCGAAATAAAATAAAAAATATCAATCAATCAATTTTGTACAGGGTGATGCAAAAAGATTTCGATGATTTGCTGTATTCGAACAAGTGCATTTTGATCATTTAATGTATCTTTTCTGCCTTTCCAGATTAATTGGTTGATTGGGTTTATTTTACTTCGCTTTTCTGCCACTTTTGGCTAATCGCGAAGATGAGGATGAGTGATGATATGATGAAACTAATGAAGAAACAATCACAAAGAACGTCCATGTTCAGGGCAGGATTCGAACCCAGGAATGCTGGCGTCGTAGTACGAGGTGCTAACCACTTTGCCACAAAGACAGGCTCTAGGTTAATTTGAATGATGGGAATAAATTATGATAATATGAAATAAATTAAAGAAATAGAATCAATAAAACGCCTTTGCTCTGGTTGGGACTCGAACCCAGAAAATTGAAAGGCGATTGCTGTGATTCACGTCGCTAGAAAAATTATTGAATCTGTTAAGCTCGCGTATTGGTATGTGGTCAGCATACTATTTACGAAGTTGAGCTTGCCGTTTACTTTAAAATGGGTGTTTCATCCATCTTGAATAATGATGAAAAGTTGAAGAGAGAACATTAGGTAAAATTCAATCCTTGACGTAGACTTGAACCCACGACCTCTCGTTTTGTAGCAGTTACAATATAATCAGTAGAACACAAAGGATAGAATCATGTAAAATAATCTGCATTAAATAGGGCATAAATTTTAATGTAATTTAAAAAGAGAAGTGATGTTAGAAATTTTGACCTTTACTTTTGTTTATATACTCTTAATGAAACTATGCCATAGCTATACGTGGAACATTATTTATTCAATCCTTTGCAAACTTCAAACACTTTCATAATTCTTGAAATATAACAATGCGTTTGCTTTGTTTTACTGTAATTAAACTCTCGGTTCTTTATCTGTTTGTGCCGGCCCCTGTGGCGGAGTGGCTAGCACGACGCCAGGGGTCCCCGGTTCGAGTCCTGGCATGGGCATGGATATTTGTGAGTATCAATTTCATCACTCATCTTCGCAAATTAGCCAAACATGGCACAAAAAGCGAAGTCAAATAAAACAAATCAAATCAATTTATTTGTTTGCAAACTAAGAATCTTTTTCTACTTTTGAAAACAGAAATATTATCTTCTTCAAGTTAGTTTAGAACACCATTTGCAGAGGACAAGGCCTCTCGCATTTGTGGTTTTTCATTTTACTTTAGAACCATATTTCTTTTATTCGTTTTCAAGCAACAAAACACTCTCGAACTTCTTGAAAGAGAAATACATTTTTGAGTTGTGAAATTGCTTTAGAACCATAATTTTTTCAATGGATTTGTATGTGGTTATATCTACAAACTCTCTTGTACTGCTTTGAAACCAATAATGTTGTTTCCTTTTGTCATTTGTTTGATGGTTGATCGAATTTGTTCTTACTTTTATGGTTTATGTAAAGAAAGATATACGTATCTAAGACCTTTCACATCGTAGAAGGAGCTGATTTCCTGACAAATGACGATAATCACAGACATTATCAAAGAAACACCGTTGACACAAGGGGCCATTATATCATCATAAAGGCATCTATTACAACATACTTGTTACTAGAAAATAATCCTTTTTTGTCACCAATTTTGTAACAAACGACATTTTCAAGGCTCACTTGTGTTATGACAGAGGAAGACTTCTCGGAACAATGTAGCCTCAGGGCTTCAAGCGTTGTAGACTGATACAACTGTATTTTAGTTCGATTCAAGATTTCACACAACAAGTAAGAGTTGTGTTTACCCTCTATTATAGCTATATATATTCATGGATACTCAGAAACCGGAAAAGATATGTCATCGGTTATAGTTTCTTGAAGTTACTGATCAATAATTAGGTTGACCATAAAATGTTGACCCAAAAACAGAACATCCTAAGGAAGTCAGTTTAGCCACTCCCCTAAAAATAGGTTAGGTCTGATTATAAAATTATTGTTATTATTAACGTATTTTGATTATTATTATTTATTAAGGTATGGGTCACATAAATGATACATCATAATCAACAAATGAAATATGATCTCCCGTTCCAAAAGGTATTAATTATTATAATTTCGGTATGACTTACATAGTGTTTATCTCGTTCCTTCTGACCAACCTTGGATGTTTGTGTTACGCTGAAGTTGAGGAATGCCAGAAGTACGAGGGGCGATCAGGTTGCTCTGACCCTAACATAGAAAGAGCGGCAATAGGGTTTCAATTTTTTTTTTTATTTTTCAACATACTCCCCTGCAACTCCAATGCACTTCTCCCATCAGTGCTCCAACGCGTGGATACCTTACAAAAAAAATTCTTCCGACTGGTCCTCCAACCATGAGTCCACAGCCCTTATCACCTCAGAATCATCAGAAAATTTTTGCCCACGAATGTCATTCTCCAAATGTTTCAACAAATGGAAATCACTGGGGGTCAAATCTGGGGAATAGGGTGGGTGGGGCAGCAATTCGAACGATGCATCTGCGATAGCGGCCCTCGCAATGCGTGAGGTGTGGACAGGTGCATTGTCCTGGTGAAGGAGCACACCACGGGTCAACATCCCACGCCTCTTTTTCTTGATGGAATCACGTAATTTCTTGATTAGGTCACTGTAGTATGTGCCAGTGATGGTTTGGCCTCTTTGTAGATAGTCCACAAGAAGGACACCCTTGCAGTCCCAGAAAATTGAGGCCATCACCTTCTTGGCTGACGTTTGCACCTTGAACTTCTTCGTTGGTGGAGAATGTGGGTGTTTCCACTCCATGCTTTGTGATTTTGTTCCTGGGTCGAAGTGATGGACCCATGTTTCATCCATAGTTACAAATCGGGCAAGGAAATCGTCTATGTTAGCACGAAACTTGTCAAGAAGTTCTTGACTGATGAGCACTCGGGTGCGCTTCTGATCTGGGGTGAGGTTTCGAGGTACCCATCTAGCAGCAATTTTTTTCATTTGCAATTCCTGGGTAATTATGTTTTGCACAGTGCCATATGACAGGCCACACATCTCAGCAACATGACGCATAGTGACTCGACGATCCTTCAGCACGATATCGTGGACTTTGTTAATGTTTTCGGTCGTCATGACAGTTTTTGGTACTCCACCTGCATGTTCATTCTCACACGACTCTCTCCCACAATTAAACTCACGACACCATCTCTTCACCATACTGTATGAAGGAGCACTGTCCCCTAATGTATCCACCAAGTCCTCATGAATTTTGGATACCGTCCACTTCTTCTTCACAAAATATTTAATCACAGCTCTCACCTCAGTTTTCTCCATTCTGGCACATTGACACAACTTCACTCAGTTAAACCCCTGTAAAAAGAAAACTGTACGCTACTCAGACTTGCAATTCAGATTGAAAGCATATAAAGGATCACTAAACAATAACAAAATAAAAAATCAATCGTGACGTCATTCCTTCTATGTTAGGGTCGGAGCAACCTGATCGCCCCTCGTATTTATCAGAAGAACCAGTCTTCTTGAGAACAACTTTATTCTTCACCAACCGTTCATAAAAATCCCCACATATGTGACACACAACGCGAGATTTGACTTTTGAGTTTGTGACAAGATGTACGAATTTAAATTCTAGCACAGGTCCCCATTGCAACTACATATACGATTCTTGACTTATTCGTAGCTCTACAAAAACGGGTCATAGACAAAGCAGTACAACTTATACAGTAAGATACTAGTATAGATGCTCGAAAATTCTCGACGACAATATAACATTTTGATTCTTATGAAGTGATTGAAACTCAGTCCAGCTGTTTTGCCTCGACGCTAGTTTAAAAATTCAGTCAACATTAAATGTCTCTGAAATTTAGATTTGTTTCTCAACCCAGCTTCTAGACTTTTATAAAGCGGGATAAATAGTGTTCCTTTTAATAATTTCGAGGGACTGTCCAGGTCAATAACGTGACGTATAGTCACCCTACTAATAATATCAATTCATGTCGCAACAAACTAGCATTCGGTACTGCCAGACAAAATGTTATCTACGTATATGCAGCAGTTTCTTAGAAATAAACAGGCTAAACATTGATTTGTTCGATTGTTGAAATGAACGAAAAATCTAAAGGATAATCGAGAATATGTATAGCTAACGTAGTTAGCAAATTATTTCTTATGTTCTACTAAGTTATTTATTTGTAGCTATCATTGTTTGGGAATAAATCGGTTTAAAATATAGCGATTGTTGTCTTTTGGCTCCAATAAATAGACTGATATGGCGATAGAGGTAATGCATGGATCAGTGTTTTTTTTTTAAATTACTACATGATCCCTGAGTTTGAGTAATTTTTGATTAATCGATATATATCGATTAATTGTAAGGTCATAATAACATGCTATAATGGCAAGGTACCTTCTTTATAAGGTAGCCCATTCCCGAGGTTCCAAGATTCTTTCCCATGATCCTCTGCGCGCTATGACGTGATGAAGAGGACAGAATCGAACTTGCTTCGGTAGCGTATAAGAAAGCTTCAAATAAATGGGTCGAGTTTTTACGTATACACACCTTTTCTTGAATGCCGGTACAATGAGTACAAATCAGGCTGTTTGTGCTGTTGCCACGTGCAGTAATAGTAAAAGATAATCGCCTTGAATAAAGTGATCATCGCTTCCCCAAAAGCAAGTTGCCACAGCACAAACGCGGATCTACGGCGAGAGCCTCTTCCAACTGCCATGTTTTTGGATGTACTATTATGCTTAATAATATTCAAGACTCTTTCGTTCTGTATTTTTATTACCACGTTTAACAGGCTCGAGAAATCCAGTTCACGATAGACTAATTGGAAACAGGACGTACAGTTTAAATTTGGATCAGAACGAGTCTACAAGGTGCATTAAAAGGGAATCAAACTTCAGACCACTGCAGGGAATACGTTTTCATTTCTTTTTTTTATTATTTTTACTCCTCATTACTGACCTTCAATCTACCGTGACAATGAGAGGAATTATGGTAACAGCAGAGGCGTAGCAAAGGGTGGGCGAAGGGAGCTCGCGTCCCATGGGCTTATTATTTTCTTTTAAAAATGTAATAGGCCTAAATAAAGGTGAGAAAATAAATGTAAAGGACTAATTTTTGTGGGCGTTAAAACTACATTATGTATTTAACCGGCTATAATTTTCTAGTGAAACGTTACAATTTGAATGAATGTGCCAACTATTTAGTATTTTTAATAAACCGGGCGGTAGCCGTCTGATTTTAGAATATTCAAGAAGCCAAACAACAACAACGAAACGTTCTCTTACAAAGGTTGATCAGCATAAACACAATTTTTAACTTCTTAAAAATGAGCAGTTCGAGAACATCAAAAAACATTATACACAGCAGAAACAACAGAAAAACTTCACGTATTTGGTGAAATGTCTTTCAAAATATCACCAAATTACCACAAGAACATTTCAGATGTATACATTTAAATTAGATTCACAATAAATATCCCCGTTCTGAAATTCAAAATGAACTGATACAGGCAGAGAGCAAAGATGTCAAAATGGTTAAAAAAAAAAATGGCAAAGTACAGAGATTTACTAACTTCATGTTCAGTTTCAATATTTACTTTCTTTAGGTTCGAAATTTATTCTTTTACATTCAATATTACAGTCGGGACGCGCTAGCAAGCGGCGTAGGACCACCCACTCTGATAGCGACGCGCTGTTGCCGGATTGATCTACTTCAGGATTTTCGCGAGCCCACAGAAACATGAGGAAGGTTGAACTACTGCAGCTCCTTATGTTACACAAACCCAAGTTCCCCATATATCGAATAGACAAGCTTGCAGAAGAAGCGGGACATACGGTGGTCCGTCTCCCGCCTTATCATTGTACGTACAATGCAATCGAACTTATTTGGGCACAGGTCAAAGGGCTGGTAGCACAGAGGAACACTTTGCCACCTTTTACACCGTCTAAAATTTTGCAATTGACAGAACAGGCTATCGGGGATGTGACAGCAGATAGGTGGCGTTCGGCTATAGAACACACAAGGAAGATTATTTCCGAAGCATGGGAAAAGGAGGGAGTTGAAGAGCAGCAAATGGAGGATTTTGTAATTTCACTTGGGCGGGAAGACAGCAGTGACAGTAGTAGCTCAGATGAAGATGTTCCTTTACCAACCAACAATGAAGATGATCTTGGGATAGCGCCACTGCAATGGTAGCCGGTAAGCAAAAACAACTGATGCTTTAACTACTACTTCTGTTCTTTCATTCATTTTTTATGTTTTTACATACAGGTAGCTCAAAGCATTAATAACACATGTACCAAATGTATCATTAACGTTAAGGAAATCGAGCAATTGCCAAGCATTTCGTTGTAATTTATTGAACTCTGTATTGCTAGAGCCTGTATTCTCATATAGCTCCCAAATTATCTCACTTCACACACCCACATGTGCCTCCCCGATGGCACAGTGGTAGGGTAAGCGTCGTCGCCTTGTAATCAAGTAGTCCTGGGTTTGATACCCTGTCGAGGCACATAGTGGTTCGGATCCCACTTCCAACTGTAGGTCCATTCCAGATTAGCCGTAGTGTGCATAAAGTGGACTTTAAAACATAACTCAATCAATCAATTCACACACAATTGATTTGTTCTTGATAAATTCTTCTCTGTAATACAGTAACTAAGTTCCGTAAAATTCTGTTTTGGAGGTGAATTTTTGTAGGTTCCTCAAAATATAATTTAAAAACGTGTTAACGAAACGAAGTTGTACGTAATTTGTTTATACGTAATTTGCCATAATTTTCAAGAAATAAATTTCATTTGTACATTCTGAAGCTTCAACAATCGCGGCGTGACAAAGAAGGCAAAGAGAGGCGGCATGAAATCAAAGGAGAACGATTTGCCACAGTGTTGTTCATAACACAAGACGCATTTTCTTTTGTTGGTAATTGTGATACGATACAACATAAGTAAAAAGATGCCGGTAGCTGATGCTTGCAATGTACCATAATAAAAACACAACAAAGGTTCTTTCAGTGAAGGTTTTCGGTTGCTGTGTAGAGCAGGAAGATAAAATGTTTCATGCTTGCCAGAATGCCCGAGCTTGCCAACAGCTGACTAGCCTGTCCGTGTGTTTGTGCGAACGTGGCAACGTAGAAACCCCCCAGCCACATGGCAGCCAACGAGGAGACAGAATTTGGTCACGTTCTGCCGTTCTGCGTTCTGATTGCACGCCGCTTCTTATCGCGTCCGTACTGTAGTTTGTAAATGAACGTGACCTAATACAAAACAGCACAACAATGCTTAACATGCAACAGTTATTGTTCATTATTGAAGCTCGTTACAGTAGCTATGAAACTACACCCAAAACATCAAGGCCCAACACGTATAAGAATTCTATTGAACTTTTACTTAAGGTTACTTTAGGTTAATGAATCGAACTAAAATACAGTTGTATCAGTCTACAACGCTTGAAGCCCTGAGGCTACATTGTTCCGAGAAGTCTTCCTCTGTCATAACACAAGTGAGCCTTGAAAATGTCGTTTGCTACAAAATTGGTGACAAAAAAGGCTTATTTTCTTTAATACCGGATATCCATTTAAAAGTGGAGAGATGCTGGCAGCTGTAGGATAGTAGGTAAGTTTTTGAATTTTATTGTTTTCAGTCGCTTTTCTGTAATTTCTGGCTAATAGCGATGACGCGAATGAGTCATGATGTGATAACATTAATGAAAGAGCACTTACAAATTAGAACCTGGTAACTTCGGTGGCAAGATCGAAAGTCGGCCACTTAACACACTCGGTCACCGAACCGGCGTGTTTATATTATTAATGCTACATTGATTTGGCTTATTTTACTTCGCTTTTCTGCCACTTTTGGCCACTCGCGAAGATGAAGATGACGGGACAGTCACAAAGAACACCCATTCCCAGGCCGGCATTCGAACCAGGGACCCGTATTAATGCTATATATGTTCAAAAGTGTTTGTCTGTAAAATAGATAAACCCTGTGGCCAACAGGTCTTAAGAGTGCTAAAGCCTGCCAACGAGACTTCAGTTACATGGCGCCTAGTGAACTCATAGAATCCCATCACCGCTGCTGTATACAGCTTGATAGATTAGCTTGCAGAATGAATGCTCGTTATTCTCTTTATCTGCTATTTTATCTACTAGTTATATCCTGTGTGTTATATTATGTGCTAACAAAATATAACACACAGGATTTTCCTTGGGTTACTTGGATTCTTGCTGTAACACGATTATGCCTTGTTTCCATATTAAACACACTATAGTTCCTGACCAAGGCAGTTTTTTATATTTTTTAAAATAATTAAAAGTACTTTACACGTTACGTTTCCATCCTATATCTCATGGATTCTTGTTATTCGTATGGCAAGAAAATCTGTAGGATCTCTCCCGATAAGGTATTACCCTACCGTTTGGTAGGACACGTCGTGGAAGTTCCACCTAGGACAATGGGCCTGCCTCTGCGTTGGTGACCCTATACTAGGTGTGATAGTACATGCCGTTTTCCGGGCTGTACGAGTATGACAGCTCTGGAATATTGATGTGTAGGGAAGGTCGTACGTTTGCTCAGCATCCACTGTTGTTATGCTGGGGTGAACATGACCAGCTTGCCACAGTACAATTACAGTAATGACAGTAATAGCTGAGATTTTTCCATGTCACTTCAGGAAATGTAGGTATGTAATGAAGTAAGTCTTCATAGCCAGTATGTAGGTATTCAAATAGTAGATATGTAATGTTAGACCATTAATGATTCTTCCTTTTGGGTCTGCGAAGTATTGTAATTCCTTAAGCTTGTAGGATAGGTTGAGTGATAGGTATTTCAAGTGCTTTATGCAATTTTCATTACCTTACATTTGTGTATGACAGTATTTGCACACTCAAAAGGAAGAATGGTGTATTACAAGAGATCGCTGTGGACATGAAAGCGAGATCTTGTTATATACAGATGCAATCGACATTTATATCCACTGTATTTGCAAGCGATGTATCAAGTCGATTGCAGTTGGTTTTTCGGCGCAAGGCTGTAAGGTACAAATGGCCTTGCGTCCCTCTTCCAATTGAAAAAAAGAGGCCCTCACAGATGGTAGAGACGTTGACGGCGTTGTGAGGCTTCCGACGTTAGTTGGCACCATCTTTTCAGGACCATGAGAGACATAGATTGTCCACGAACCATATCAGATGGAAAGCACATCAGATGTCTAACTTCACGGCCTCAAAATCAACAACGCAAGGATCCACTCTAGGTCCCAAATAGTGTAATCTAAACTTGGAGCAATCTCTCAAAAAATTAGGAAATATTTCGGATATGGAAAGCACAATAGACTTTGCAGATCACGTAATAATTGTTAATTCAAGAACAGAGTTGGAAAGGAAGTCCAGTTTTACGATAAACTCTTTCAAGGACTTGTGTGTTACGGTGAAATTGACGATTGCCACCCAGGAGACCCAATTTATAATCCTCAAAGGTAAGCTGAATGCTAATAAACACCCACAGATAAAACTCAGGGAAAAATCTTCGAAGAGTAAAGGAAGCTATATATCTAGGTGTGGAAGTACAAGAAATGCAACGATGACATGCATTACGTAACTTTAAAAGCTGAGCCTGTAATAAATAAATTGGTAGCAATAGGTTCGAACACATTCAGACTTCTTATGTCGCTTACAAACCCATACACATTCATAATCTATAACGCGATACGACGGACCAATCTGAGAAAACTGCCTAAAATATACGTACAACATATGTAACAAAAATAACATCATCACAAATTAAGACCAAATAATCAAACACAGAACCGTCATATACTGGTGCAAGAAAGGCCAAGAAAGTCATTAATTGGTAGGTAGATATGTCCCTACCATTGCAGAATTAATTCCCAGATCATCCAGGATTGGAAGGAAGAATGGACTAACACTACAATTGTAGGTTCGGTGCGATACTCGACTCTGAAATTCACCCCTCCGTCACTTCCGCAACAGGATTGATTCAATTTATTCCTCCAAACTTCAGACTTACTTCCACACTCGCCTTCCGCATCATCACGCGTGCAACTTTCAAAAACCATTACACAATCGTAACTCAGTTTCTCATTATTGCTTTACTGAATATTGAGAGCAAGATAAGATCTTCTTAGCTTTAAAGTTGAAACATCGCCCGCAAAAATAATACTTTGAACATCTCGTGGGTAGCCAACACTAATTAACACTTGCACTGTGTTACTTCATTTTATGTGCGTTTGTTGAGAAATAGTGCTAAAAATCTAATGTACGACTTACAAGACAGACGTTTTGCCCTTGCACATCCTTTCAAACTTCTCGTCAAACAATGAGAACAGCTGTCATGTAAATAATGCTTAAAGAAGCCATTCAATGTAACGCATACTTATCAAAGCTAGGAAAATTATATCAATGATTTTTGTGTTATCAGTACCTAGGTACAGAGCATAATATCTTATAAACACGTCTATTATATTATAATTTAAAGATATCGTACAAATATAATACTATTTTACAGGCTTTAATTTATTTTATATGTGCTTTAAAAAGCCTCGTTGGCCCAGTCGGTAAATAGTCTGACTGTCACACTGGAGGAGCGGATCCCGTTCCCGGGGTGGTTGGTCTCCAGTGGGATTTTCTCAGCAACGAATGAGTAGCGTAATCCGGTCATGGAAACTTACAAAAATGACTGGGGGTTCGTCGTGCTGACCACACGTCACCTCGTAACAGGTTCGATGATCTCCCGCCTCGGCAGGTAGAAGTGAGGCCGGCAGTCGGTAGGTAGGCCTTAGCTCTCTCTCCCTCTTTATCTTTGAGAGGGATATATATATATATATATATATATATATATATATATATATATATATATATATATATATATATATATATATATGTATTAATACATATTTGGATACATGTCGCGAGAGTACTGACACAATATGAAATTTCTTTGATTCAACTCAAACATGCTGCAGAAACTCCGATCAAGTTTATTTAATAGCACATCGCGGTACGACGCCAGGGGTCCCAGGTTCGAATCCCGGCCTGGGTATGGATGTTTGTGACGTAGATTTAATATTTCATATTTGTGTTACTTGCTTGAATTGGTGGACCTAAAGTCCACTTTATGCACAGAATGGCTAATTGGAACTGGACCTACAGTTTAAAGCGGGATCCGAACCACTGTGCAATGTGCCTCAACAGGGTATCGAACCCGGGACCCCTTTATTACAAGCAACAACGCTACCACTACACCATCGGAGAGGTCATATTTGTGTTGCCTCTCACAGCCTTATTTTCTAATTGCGCGCTGCTTTTATTAGTAGTAAAATACATTTTATGTGTCTGTAGAATATGGTATGTCATTTAATTAGGAAAAGAAACTGTTAATGTAATATTTATATAAAGTTACTTAATGTATTAAGTATGTTCTTACAACAAATGTAACTATTACAGAATAGGATAGGAAGCCAGTGCTGATATTAGCCGTTAAGTTTTTTAATTCCTCGCATTAGTATTTACCTTAAAATATTGTTACAAATAAAATCTAAAAATAAGGATTCTCAAACTCATGTGGATAAATGACCAAATTATAATTCTCAGGTTACATTTACCTTCCATTATTAGAAGTATCATTCGATCGAGAAACAATCTCTGACTGTTGCTGATAAATGCGACGTGCATAAAATACACGTAACAGCAAGTTCGTTCCATAATTTTGTTTTGAATTTGTATTGCTCTTGCTTTATTTTACGTATAATTTATCACTTGGCTAATCGCAACGATGAAAATGAATGGTGAGTAGATCATAAATCCCTGTGGATAGGGCAAAGAGCACAAACCCTACAGAGTAATATACACATCGTTGGCCCACATGCCAGAACCTCGTTATCACGCAACAATGAAGTTCCTAGGATATATTACCTGGAAGAAATATTGTTATTTGAATGTTTCCCGACAAGCCATCGTTTACGACTCCATCATCTAATTCATTCACCGGCTCGGTAGCCGAGGATGTTAAGTTGTCGACTTTCGATTTCGCCTCCGAAGTTCCCCGGTTCAAGTCCCAGCATGGGGATAGGTGTTCTCTGTGAGTGTCCATTCTTCAATTTAAACTAATCATCACTCATCCTGTTCGTCGCGATTAGCCAAAAGCGAAAGAAAAGCGAGGCTAAATAGCAAAAACACAAACACAAATTTATCCTCATCGTTACGATCAACATGGAGAATCTAAAAAGTAACGTAAAAATATTAAAGGGAAATTCCAGGATATTCAGGAATTAGTCATATCAGAATATGCCCGGACATGAACTTACCTCAGAATTAGATATTTAAAATAAATGCAATAGGTTAGGTGGAAAGAAAAGCCGGCAGTGGACTACAGTGACAAGATATCACGCAAATAATGTCTAAAAAGGACTCTTGTTGTCAAATTAAATTAACAGTTTTGGTGTATTATATCAAAAGATGTATGAAAACACAGCTTTTCATGGGCCATCTACTACATTCTCCGCATAACTTTCTTCCGATCATACTAGCCAATACCATGCAAGCCGCGGAGTGGCCCTCTCTGGTTGGAAGGATCAGTGGGATTATTGGATGGAAAGAATTATGATTAATTCGGAAAATACTTTGTTCGTGTTTTGAAAATAACACTGTCACTCGAATGTGGAGAATGATTGATTACAAATGATTTGACGAACATCGTTGAGTATGTATGAAAACAAAAGAAATACAATATTGCTCATAGTGCTGAAATTATTCCAAGAGCTGTAGCACTGATGTACCGTACACTACGTATAAGTTACTTTTATTTGTAGTTTACAATGTCTACGTAGGCATATAATTATGAAACTATTTTGAAGGAAAGTACCATTTTACAATCATGCCTAGGTGGGAACAATCGTATTTGCAACCAAAGCTTCCAGCATTATCTTCCAAACATCGACTGCTTGAAAAAAAAAATGCAAACAATAAATACATAAGACTAACTAACTCTCAAGCCTTCTTAAACTCGAAGATTAATATAACCGGAAGGATAATAACCTATAATTTCATGATCCACGGTAATTGTTGCAGTTCATTTTATCACCTTTTTAAACACAGAAACAATTAGGCATTCTTTCAACTGTTGAGGGATTTCTTCCTTATTCCATATTAAATAAATTAATTTATGAATTTGACATATTAACTAAAGGTTCTGCAGTGTGTACTTCATATACTTCTGATTTATCTCCTACATGAACATTTAAAATGTCATTAAAGTAGTTCTTCCATCTATTTAAAATATCGCTTGGGTCATCCAAAAAAATCACAGTTTTTATCTTTTATCAAGTTTACTTTAGGTTGCCACCCCTTTCTAAATTCATTTACACCTTTATATAAATCTCTGATATTTTTATTTTTGCTGTTTGTTTCAATTTCGTTAATTTTACTTTTCAAGTGATATTTTTTTTTTGCTTCTAAACGTGCGGTTAACTCCTCGCTTTATTCTATTATAATTGCTTAAATTTGTATCATCAGAGTTATTTAAGCACCTAAGTCTAGCCTGATTTCCGATTTCTATTAGGTTATGACATTCATTATTAAACCACGACTTACTTTTTCTTGGTTTATGGTATCCTATACTTTCTTTAGCTGCTGATTCTATTGCATTACGTATGTGCTCCCAAATCTTATGTACGTCTGTTTCATTTATATTTTCATCATCATTTAAATCCTGCAAAACATAGAATCTATTCGACAGTTTAATTTGGTAATCTTTCTTAATTCTTTCATCAGCAAATCTTCCTGTATTAAATTTTAGAGCTTTTAGATTTTGTTGCTTGTGATTTATCATCGAGAGTCTTTCTCTTAATTTAGCAATTACTAAATAATGGTCCCTGGCACAGTCAGCACCTCTATGTGAACGAACGTCAATTATATTAGTATGCCTTCTCTTATCAATGAGAATATGATCTATCTGATTATGAGTTTTACCATCTGGAGAAGACCAGGTATATTTATGGATATCTGTATGTTTAAAAGTGGTACTTTCACAATTAAATTCTTTGAGGTTGAAAAAGTAATTAATCACTATCATTACTTAATTCATGAAGACTTTCTTTACCAATAGTAGGTTTAAATGCTTCTTCTTTGCCAATCTGCACATTACAGTCGCCTAACAGAATTTTCATATCGTACTGGGAAAATTTATCAAAGACCTATTTTAACTCTGTATAAAAATCATCGTTAGTATTATCATCTTTATCTTCCGTTGGTACATGAATGTTTATTAAAATAATTTTACACCACCTACCCTGTAAAACTGCATATGATATCCTAGCATTAATAAATTCTACTGTTTTAAGGGCCGAGATAATTCTACTCTATATTATTTATGAAGAAGCCTGTTCCAAAATTATGGTTTTCAGTACCACCATAGAAAAAGTATAATTTTTAGTTTTACAATCCCTTCTCCTGACCACCTAACTTCCTGGACAGCTACTACATCTAATTTATACTTAACTATCTCATTAACTGTACAGTCATGGAAAAAAGTTCTTCCCCATAAGGCTTTAATAGGAGCAAGTAATGCAGGAGGGTAGGCAACACATATTGCACCCTTCGATGATCGGGTGATTTTGCCTGTCTTAACACCGAGAAATGTGTTCCACGCGAAGGTCAACATGACAGGAAAGCAAAGAGGGTCACGTGACTATTGGTTACGTGGAGTGTTGTGCTTCTCCACGTCCCCAGTTCTTGATCCACGTTGCAGAAAAAGTAGAGCTGCATGCAATATATGAAAATAGGTTGTTTTCAACTACACGCTTAATTATGATTTTCCCAATTGTAAATCTATCAGACGTGTCTCCCGATTTAGTCGGGACAGTCTTTTACTTTGAATTCCTGTTTGTCATAGGCGTAACTTGACGGGAGCAGAAAGGGCATTTGTAACCCCCCCCAAAATCAGGTTTCTTAAAGCTGCTAAAACAGGAATTAAATACTATGATTTGACGCGTCCAAAAAAAGTATTATATTGAAAGATTGTTCCCAAATACGTAGATAGCAATTTAATACTTTGAAAGTGTCTCAGATTTGTTTATTATGTCACATCTTAGTGTGGCACAGGTCTACTACAAAAGTGGAATTTCGTAACAGAAATATGAACGCACTCCTTTTATTTCGTAGCCGATTTCATCTTGAAACTGAAATTAAGAATATTAGTTAACAATGTCATTGGTAAACAATAAAAAAATGTGTTAGACCCAACTCTTTAATACCTTATCATAATCTTTATCGCAAGTTTAAATTTTGTTGTAAGTCCACTTTATGCAAAAAAAAAAAAAGGTAAAGTTCTCACCTGTGCTTAGCGCTACGCCATGAAGTCGTATAGGGGGTGTGGGGGTAACGCCCCACACTTTCTTGATTCGTTCGTGAGTGGGGGTGATGTGATCATCATCACGCCGCCCCACACTTTCTTGATTCGTTCGTGAGTGTGGGTGATGTGATCAGCATCACGCCCCTGACCGCCTTTACCCCCAGGGTTTCCCCCAGGTACCCATGTCATTCGACGCTGGGTGGGCGACGGGGTCGCTTCCAACGTTAGAAAAGTTGCCGGGCTTGAACCGGCCGGGGATCGAACCCGGGGCCTATAGCATGGTAGTCAGACGCGTTACCGACTGAGTCACCGGCACAGATAGACTAATCTGAAATGCATACAGTTTAAAGTGGGATCCGAACCACTATGTGCGATCACATGGTATCGTACCCGAGACCCCTTGATCACAAGGCTTTACCACTACGCCATCAGTGAGGCGCACACAATTTTTGTATTTCGACCTTTTTAAACCTATATGTATCATATAAGAGGTTGTTTAACGTTGCTATGCCTCTATATTTAGCCAGTATTCGAGCACATAGCGTCAGGTTTCATAGAATATAAGCTTCTCTTCCATGTTTATGGTTTCCTGTCTGCAGTAGAAAAACTGGCAGGTTCCCATAGCTTTTCTTTCAATAGTCTTCCAATGGTTGCATATCATATCACTCAAATTTGATTCATTCGTTGCGAACACAATCCCCGATGGCGGAGTGGGATCGTGGGCGCCTTGTAATTAAGGGATCCCGGGTTCGATACTCGGTGGAGGAACATAGTGGTTCGGATCCCCCTTTAAACTGTAGGTCCATTCACGATTAGCCTAACAGGACATAAAGTGGACTTAAGACACCAAATCAAGCAACCAACACAATCCCGTTATTGTCCAGATTATCGAATCCAGAACCTTCGTCGCGAATAACATAAGCAGGAAGACAACGTGAAATAACCGAACAGAAACAGAACCTAAAACCTACATCGGATAGATTGGATTAAGTCGACGATACAGCACGGGTTCTGAAATGAAAAAGAATACGAAAGTTGAAGGACCTCTATACGCACCCACTTTTCTTCCACTCAATGGGGAAGATATCCTTCTAGCTGAGAAGCCTTTACGTAGGAGTGCCCTGAGGGAACTTCAAGGCCACGACGATAGTGTTCTACGTGCAATGACGGGACCAAAACATACGTCAGATAGCTGTGTTCCTCCTTATTTCGTACGCCATTGATAACTGGAACACGTGACCTCGTCTTTGGTAGAGCAGAAGCCTGCTTGCTTGCCACCACCCTTTAGTTCAGTGACCTTCGCCCGTAGTCAGCAAGAGTGAATGACTCACCAGATACTTGTTGTCTGTGAGGCTACACAAGAATAGATATTTCGTTAGTGGCTGTAAGTATTGTTTCATCTGCAGTTATATCAGTTAACATTTCAATAGTTTCCTAATGGTTACGTTAGTGATAAACATGTAAATTAGTTCTCGAGAGTGAACGTTTTATCTATTTGAACGGGGGATTTTTATACAGCCTGCATGTATTATTTTTTCCTGAAACAAGAAGAAATTCGAAGACGCAAGAAGAGTTGTATAAGAGTAGTTAACAAAAGGAAAAAATAAGAAGAAAACGAAAATGTAAATGCTGAAATAAATTATGGTAGAGATCGAGTGAATAACATTTTGTCATGGGGGCTCCTCGATGGCGTAGTGATAACGTCGTCGCCTTGTAATCAGTGGATCCCGGGTTTGATACACGGTGGATGCACATAGTGGTTAGTATCCCACTTTAAACTGAAGGTCGAGTCCAGATTAGCATATCTGTGCACCAAACCAAAACTAAGAAAGAAATTGTCACAGTGTAAGAAAATTTCATGTTCAACCAGATACGAAACAAAAGGGAATAATATATTGCAGGTTGGAGTTCACATCTGTAGCATCTAACCAGCACAATTATGAATCGCAACATATCGTATCAGATCCATTTTTATTATACATGTATGAATGATATAAGGGAAGTAGAGGAAAGAGAAAACCAAGCGAAACACGGACGCCTTCTCCAGAATTTCAAATCTCGTTACGTAAGGTTCTGGGTTGGAGTCCCGAACAGGCATGACTTTCTTGTTCTTGCCCTTTTATCTGCTTCATTTCATCATAATTCATCGTTATGGTTTACCTGCAGGGAAAGAATAATGACAATAATTGCCAATACAAAGCCAATGACAAACAGAACAACTCGATTACGGAGGTGCCAAGAAGAAACGAGACTTGACAGTTTCTCCGTCTCTAGGTTTGTCGAATTGAAAATTGCTCTCCCGTTCTCGGTCTCGATTAGTTAAATATAGAAATCGAAAATGTATGTGAATGAATATACATGTATTTTATATATTCCGGTTTTGTAGGAGATTTCGTGAGAGATGAAGTAAGTACTCTTCCACCGTATTTATTTTTATAATTTTTATTCCCTGTTCGATGATCGCGACGATAAGGACGAGTGACCATTACATGAAATTGATGACGAAATAGTCAAACACCCCCGACAAGGACGGTACTCAAACCCGGGAACTTTGGCGATGATATCGAATGTCAATCACTTAATGAGCTTGACCACCGAGCCTGCTTAATGTTGTTTCTGTCAGGTAATTCGTAATAACTATCATTTGCTTCATAATTTATCTTATTGTTGTGATTAACCTGAATTCAAAGAATAAGTTGAAAGGCAAAAAATGCAAGATTGAATGTCTCTGATGTTACTTCGTGCCGAATAATATGACGTGGTATTATGATATGAATTTATTAATCATATAATATGCCTATTCATTCCATTGATTGATCCCAATTGAGCACACAAAATATGCTATAATGTCCACTCCATGGAGGAGTGGTTAGCACAGCGCGCTACGATGCCATGGGTCCCTGGTTAGAATCTCGACTTGGGCGTGGGTGTCCTTGGTAAGTGTCCCTTCAACAATTTCATCACAGCATCACTCATCTTCATCGTCGCTATTTGCCAAAAGTGAAAGAATAGCAAATCTAAATAACAAACATCCAATCAAATCGAACATCTCTACCGATTTAATTCTATACGGTACCGAATTCCCACTTTATTACTGCATCTTAAGTCATTTTACAGCATCTCAATTGTTTTCCGATTCGAAAACATTTGGAATGTTGTTTTGTGCAGTTGATTGTGCATTGTTTCGTTGTTTGGATTGTTTAATTAACGTCGCATTAATTAGTTTTAGACCAATCGTGACGGGGGAAGCAAGAGCACAAAGGAAGCGAAAAAGACAAGGAAGAGACCACGGCTTTCTTTAAAGATAGCATCCCGTGAATACAACTAAAGTGACTGCAGAATATTATGAATAAAATTTATTTCGCTTTTTCCTTTTATTTCTATTTCAGTTATTTTACTTCGCTTTTCTTCTACCACTCGCGTTACTCGTGTCGGTGAGGAAGAATTATAAACTCGTGAAATGGACGATGGTACAAAAAAATATATGCCTCTCCCACGGTTCGAAACTGTCAGTACATAATATTGTCTTATTTTTAAAATTTACGGGCAAATATGGTTTGTCACGTAGCAATTTTCGCTTATCTCTTTCTCAAGGGGTTCCATTGCCTCTCTGATGTCGTAGTGGTAACGTCTTCGCCATGTAATGAAAGCCTTCCGAATTCAATACCAAATAGAGAGGATTTGGTTCGGATCCCATTTTAATCTGTAGGTCCAGTGCATGAACTGGACTTAAACAATTAACGTGTGGCATGTGGTCTGTGATGAGAACCATAATTTCAGCGAACCTTCTTGACAATGACTCTAATATCACTTGAAAGAATAGTATTTCCTTACGAGTAGCTCTTGTCAAGAAACCAGTTCCTGAAATTTTCTTCTGGAGGCATCGTAGCACCCAGCTGTTTGTTGTGGCTGGGGCACGAGTCATGTGACTCATGCTATCAAAGCTCAATCCTTCCCGAGAACTCAGAATCACCAGGCAAACTTAAGCGAATATTTTGTTATTTGGGTTGCATAAACAACAGGCTTTAAGACGTTACGAAATTCTACGTCCCGTGGCCCAGGTATTTTTTTTCTAAGACTGAACACTGAAATGCCCCAGGCCGGTAAAGGCTCAGAACATTCCAGGTGCCTAATTTAATATCCTTATTCCTAATGTAGATCTTATCCTTAGTCCAGGGACCTCCCAAAGTAGTCCCCTCCCGGAGATCCGAATGGGAGACAATTTTACCTGCGGAATATTTTACCTTGGGAACATCCATGGCCTCATATTGCTGATTCTTGACATGGCTTTTTACAGTGCAGAGTTGTCAGCGCTACGCCTAACCTCCAATATGAATGGAGGACCGCACGTGTCGTTGGTCAGCGGATCCGTCAGACCTAGTTTGGAGGATCACATTGTAGTCCACCAACCACACCCCACTTCTACCAATTGTGGGATACTCATAGAGCCATGACAGGACAGCTCTGTAGATCCCAACAGATCAAAATGTTGACCATTTCACTCTGTTGGTTGACTATCTGCAGTGAACAAGCCAGTTTGCAATGGGGTCGTCACATCCCTACGCTCAACATATCATCATTTTCCTTCCTGCTGGAGAAATTTATGAACTTAAAACAATAAAGAATATTACATTATAGAAAAGCATTTCGTTTATTTGAACAAGAAAAATTTCAGTTTTGAATGTTTATTTACAATATCATTTTTTTGACAATCACACTACAACTCGTTTATCCTAGCATTAATTGATCATGAATGATTTCCCCACATGCGTATCTTCTTCATGTCCAAAAATAAAGGGAGTTCAAATGAAGTGGATGACTGCTAGATTTTTTTGTTAACATTTGCACTAATTGCAGGCTAAACACAAAGTTCTTTTTACAACTGAGGGCCTTTTCTATTGTGTATTTCACTAAGTCTATAACAGTTTTGGACGACTCTTCTACGCTTTGGATTTTAATGCTTGAGACCAAGAAACTGTCTACGAGGAGTCACTGGTCGCCTGAACCATCTCCATACACAGGTGGAGGGCCTCTGCTGCGAAGATTGTAGCTGTGGGTATGGGTGGCATCTTTCCTGGCTTCTTTCTTTGCGGTCCTGACTTCGGTGGCCAAGTCGAGGTAGGGCTTCTTCTGGTCCTCGGTCATGGCCTTCCACAGCTCGCTGGCCACCCTCGAGATCCCCGCTATGGGGTCGATGTCCTGCCCGGCCATCTGCTTCCTCACTTCCTCACGAAAGATGACGAATGGTTGCGAATAGCGAGGCTTCTCTTCAACGCTTTTGCCCTGGGCAGGACTCAAATCCCCAGCAGTTTGGTTTTTTGCAAAATCCATGATTTCTTTCTCAGGCCTCAAAACGTTTGATTTGAGTTTCCTAGTGACAGGTACCTCAACAATAACATTGCCAACAAAACTCTTATAATGATGCAACAGTGAAGGCCAAAAAGAAAATAATAATAACAATAATTGTGTCCGGAGAGCAGTAAGTTGTAATATTACTTTGTTGTGTCATGTATGCATAATGTAATTGGGTTTACATACCAACAAATAGTAGAACGAAACAATGCAGATGTTAAAAGTAAGGCTGAGCTGATAAAGAAGCTGATGCATGAGTACTGCCAAATACCATTGTTATCATAACACCATTAAGCCTTGTTTCCATGATTATGAAAAACTAAAAATGCTGACCAAGGCAGTAATTTATTTTATTAAAAACATAAACTAAACGTAACGTTTCAACCTACGTTTCCAAACAACTTTCTAAATAGTCTGGAGGGAGTAATGATTGTGTATATATAATACCCTGTTTTTGTATCTTGTTACTTTTGTACTTGATACAGAGTCTGAAGAAGACCTTGCTAGAAGGTTGAAACGTTACGTTTAGTTTATGTTTTTAATAAAATAAATTACTGCCTTCGTCAGCATTTTTAGTTTTTCAGTGTTATCAGTATCAGAAAACATTGGTTGGAATTTATTCTGGAATACATTTCCCAACTTTGGGAATTTTGCACGGGTCTACAGAAAGCCATGTAACACTTCTTTTGAGTCTTATAAAAAATTCAAACTTTTATGTCTTTGCTCCAGTATTACATGAAAAATCTATCTTGTGATTAAATGACATCTATTTTACGAGGGTCATCCAGAAATAAAGGGACACAAATGATGTGTGCAAAAAAATCCACGATACAGAAACCACACATGTTAGTCACCTCTCCACATATTCTCCACACACCCTCAAGCACCCATACCAGTTTGGTGGTGTTGACACCGTCGCCGCACTCGGCCGCCGCCAATGCACTCAACCATGTAGTGACAGTGTCTTTAAGTTCATAAGTCATGGCAAAGTGCTTTACAGAAAGAAGGAACATTCGACTGTAGCACGCAGAACACTCCACTTATGCCCCCTCAGTTGGACCCAAGCACCAAGACGGTGCACACATGTGTACAGTATCGAGGTGAGCCCTGAACATGTGCGACAAAATTGAGAATCCTGCCGAGTGTGAGGTGTGGAGTGTGGTAAGGTTTCTGAATGTGGGAAAAGTTCGTGCCAGTGAAATTCATAAGCAATTGAAAGACACAATAAATACATAGACGTGGTAATTGTGAGACAAGAATAGTACTTTTTTCAGTTGATTACGATGAGCAAATTTCTTGCATTCCGTTTGTCACTTAAGAAAATTGTTTGTAATTGTATAGAACAGTACGAGGTATTTGTGGGGGCACATAGTTGTTCGGATCGTACTTTAAACTTCAGATCCAGTCACCATTAGCCTATCTGTTTATAAAGTGGACTTAAAACAGCAACTCAATTTCAATGAACTGAGACCATTAAATTGTGACTCATGCGTCAATTCTGGAACTGAATCCCTTTACAAATTTCGTTAAAAAACTTAGAAAGTGTAACAGGAATTTATAGGGACCAAGGCAGAAAAAAGGACACAGTCCTTCCAGGCCATATACCTAGTGTTATTCGCGTTCAGATAACAAGTGTTCGCAATTAGGACACATCAATTCCAGGTCATATACCTAGTGTTATTCGTATTCAGACAGCAATGTTCGTAATCGTGACACAGCCCTTCCAGGCCATATACCTAGTGCTATTCGTGTTCAGCTAACAAGTGTTCGCAATTAGGACACATCAATTCCAGGTCATATACCTAGTGTTATTCGTATTCAGACAGCAAGGTTCGTAATCAGGACACAGCCCTTCCAACCTAGTGTTATTCGTATTCATATAGCAAGTGTTCGCAATTAAGACACAGCCCTTCCAGGCCATATAACTAGTGTTATTCGTGTTCAGATAACAAGTGTTCGCAATTAGCACACATCAATTCCAGGTCATATACCCATGTTCGTGTTCAGATAACAAGGTTCGTAATCAGGGCACATGCCTAATGTTATTCGTGTTCAGTTAGCAAGTGTTCGCAATGAGGACTGTTCTCAAATAGAACGACACCATCAAATGTCCCGTTTGCTTCCCTGATCGCACGGACCTGTCCATGTCGTTATTATCCAGGCTGCGAAGTTGTAAACATCACGAATAACGTCTGCAGATTTTTTTTTTTTTTTTGCAGAAGAGGAATTACGAGGATTCGGAAACACGTCCGTTGCAAAGCACGAATTCCAGTGCAGGAGCTGATTCCGTGGAAATCTGCACTCGACTTGACGAACTAATAAGAGCCTTCGACAGCTGCCGGCGCCTCTCAACACTCTCACGCTCGGACGTCGAGACGAGACGCGGATTCCTTCTTTCCCATCTCACGCGAACTTCGGCAAGGACGCACCTTACAGCCTCTGGGTACCTGCCATAACAAGACGTCAATTAGCAATTAGAAGAAATGACGAAAGGGGGAGTGGGGAATTAAATGGAGTCATTGTGTTGTCAACTTCCATTACACACGCTAGCGTTGAAGAACATGTGCCATTAACAATGTGTAAATTAGTGTTTTTTGTTGTTGTTTGTGGGGTGTAACTAAAAAAGTGTACATCTGTAGGGAGAGTATTGTGTGCACATTATTATCATTATTATGGCTAATAATAATTAATATATTCTTGCAGGTTTTTTCACTGCAACCTCCAGGCTTTCCGATGTTGAACATTACACTTCACATCAACGTAGGATATTATCTATCATGCCGGGGTATACGGTGGCATTTGGGCTCAGACGAGTGACTGAATATGATTCGATTTCACATATACATGCAGAAACGGAGTTTAAGGTGCGGCACCATTCCAAAAATATAACTGTTTTCATACAGATCGTTTGAGATATGTATTTTAGGACATGAAATCAAGTAAAATGAACACACTTTGTTCCACCTTTTCGTGAGATTAGGACATTTATCCCCCTTTAACCCCTCTTTGATGCTTCAGCACTTTTTTATTCTTTTCCTATCATGTTTTGTTAAAAAATTGAACAGAAACATAAATGATTTTCACTCTTCTTGAGTATCTACATAAAATCCAGTAGTCTCATTTTGTAGAGCTGAACGACAGCTATAAAATGGTATAATATAATAATTACAGCTACAATAGTTCCCAAGATAATGTAGCAAAACCCGCGAGAGAAAACACAATCTTCAACAAAACCTATTCGGCAGAACCACAGTCCTCTATGCGGTCCGCGCTCATTATATAACCACAGTTCTCTATGCGGTCCGCGCTCATTACATACAGAAGGCGCAGAAAAAAGAGAGCATTGAATAAAGGCATTTTATCAGCACCTCATTTTTGCACATTTTTGAAAAAGAAATCAAAACCTTTATGTCCCTTTCCTGTTCATAATTTCGCATCTTAAAATTTTTCCCTAATTATGATATTACATTGTTGAGAATTCTATGTATTTTCTTGGTAGCTAAAATTGATAACAGATGGCCGTGTTGTAAATTCAAGTGAATATTTACATTGAAGTACTTTCCATTATCATGAAACAATGACAGCAGTAAGACCTTATCTCTTATAAAATATATTGTGAGAGGAATATAGGAACAGGGATAAATAAAACATAAAATTAATAAGAAGCACAATAAAGATAAAATACTAAAATATATTTTAAGCAGATGTATTTATCTTCTACATGTTTGTGAAATGTATGTGCTGTTTGGAGGAAAGACATGTGTGAAATAGAAGATAACCAGTTGTCCTGACATCTGCTGGTGTTTTGTCCAACTAAGAAAATGGTAAAAGCCTCGTTTTGTTATTTGAAATAATACCTTGTTAATAACCGTGGTAGGAATTATCACCTCCCAGAAAATCGACATAGGGGTATTTTTTTCATGACAAACATTTTCAAATTGTTGAAAATGTATATTGGCTGTACGGCTATATCTAACAAATTTATGGTTCTTAACAGTCAAAAAAATCTTGTTAATAACATTCCAACATACTTTGGTGGTTGAGGGATTCTTATAGTACCTCAACTGCAACACACACGCAACATGTATATATATACACACATACACACACACACACACATACACACATACACAGAACGTATACTATACCTAAATTCCACTACAGTTATTTTTAGTGAGTCCGGACATATTCATCCCTAAAATACAATACAATAAAACAGACGTAACAAAGTTTTTCTTTCCCAGACTGAAATTTCATGAGCGCTCTCACCCTCTAATCAGAGAGACTGCTTACGCCAATGCATCTAATCATCATTCTTCATAGTAGTTGCAATTAACTAAAAGTGACAGAAAAGCGACGCTAGTTTAGCAAGCCATTGTTGGGGCTATTGTCCGTAAAAAAACTGAAAATGCTGAATCTGTATTACTCTTGTCCATGTAATACACAGAAAGGAAGCGGATTCCTTCATTCTCAGGTCACGCGAACTTCAGCAAGGAAGCAGAGAAATACCACAGCATAAATAAGCAGATCTTCATCTAAGGCAGGAAAACCGGTGCACGGACTTCCCACTGGGAATCGCCATATTCGCAAGAAGTTTTGTAATAATCCACTAAGAGGCGCTAAGAGCACCACTCGCACTTTTGCTTCCACTTCTTCTACCAAACAGAATAAGAGATGGCGTTGCTGAATTTCACAGCTGTCTAGGTCAAAAACTGACGTCACCAGACTCCATCCTCCCCGGAGGGATGGGGGTTCCCGAGAAAACGGCCCCCTGCGATTCTGTGGGAATACTAAGAGAGGGAACTCCATAATGTCAATGGTGGGAGGTGAAAGCAGTTGACTACCACCCTGGACACTGCACTCTTTTCAGCAATAATAATGCTGGGCAGTTTCATCAATTAATAATCCATTGTTTAGAACCAACACTGTTGCTATGAAACTACAACTAAACCTAATTACTGCGAAGAACTGATGACTCGGGCTGAATGTCGAGATGGTCAAAGAGAAGAAGAAGAATGCTTAATGGCGAGAATCCAAGGTAAGAAAAATGTTAGAATTGATGCTATTCCACAGGACATGTTGAGACGCGCGTCATGAAAACCTTCCCGCATCGCCTCGAACAGTCCATCCAAGCAGAAGGAGGACGTTTAGTGGACGTTATTTTCAAGATGCACTGATGTCTGTTTTGTCCATATTATACACTGTATTAAATACCTATGTGTATATTTTTATTTCATAACCTTATAAAGTTATTACAAGCACTCGCCGTCTTTTCGTTGTCATTTGAAGTTGGTATGAAATATGCGCCACCCTGCACTTCAAGTACTCATGTGACTTATTATTTACAAGTGAGTGCTGCACCTTTACTAACTTTACATGCACCCTGTACTTTAATTTAAGACAGAAGGGCCAAAGGGGGAGGGGAGGTTTAATCTTGTTAATTTCCATCTTGTTTCTTCTACGCTGCAGAGTAAAATAAGCTTGATACGGCTTACTATTAATGTAGGAAATTGGAACGTAACTACTGATCATTTTTATGTCAAATCTCCAAATACAGGGTGATCCGTTTTGGTATGGATAAAACAAAATGGATGTGATTTTTTTGTTGTTTTTTTTGGTCAAATGTAATTACCTGAAATATTGTATACAAATTACTGAAAGTTGGGATTTTTTTATTTTTATACACTACTAACAGTTTGGTACAGTTTTCGATTTTCTACATGGCCTCCATTGCGAAGTCTGCACAACTCATAACGGTGATTAAATTCACGTTTGGTGTAACATCTCTGGGGTGATTCTGTCGAAAGCCTGTGTGATTTTGAGTTTCAAATCATCAATGTCTGTGGGTTTCTGAGAGTAGACAGTGTCTTTAAAGAAACCCCAGACGAAGAAGTCTGGAGGAGTTAAATCTGGGGACTTGGGAGGCCAAGCAATTGGTCCCCACACATTTAGCCCGTTGCCGGTTCGTAAACTCCATTTGAACGAATCAGTTCAAACGTCATTGTTGCCAACACACTACGGCAAAACTCCCATGTTTCACGCACGAAATTACCAGCACGAAAATTTTCCTACTATCAAATTTACGTTTCTATTAATGTTTTATTTTATCCATACCCAAATGGATAACCCTGTATTACCCGTCAAATATCAGTACTTTATGCCTGGCAATCTACGACATAATATGGTGTGCAAGAGAGATATGTTCTCCAACTCTCGAATTTAATAGTCGATCCACATTCAAGGGTGTAAGGGGTAACCTTCTGATAAGTCACCCAAAAGTCAATCTTACTTCTACATAGGACACCCCAGTAACTGATACTTGCAGGCTAACGAGGCTCTGGTGCCTGGTCCCACGGCCTGTAGGGCTCTGTAGGGCTGTGTTTGTCCTTCTGTGTGCTGAGTGCCTCTTTACAGCCTCTGCTTTTAACCTGGGTATGTTAGTCCTCAGAGACAGTATAGTTTCAGTTGCTATTAATGAATGAATGAATTATTTTTAAAAATTGAGAAATAAATTTTTAACATACATATCTTAATTTGTTGTTAGAGGACTCTCCTGAATTTAATTTAGTTAAGGAACTTATTCCACTATTGTGTGACGGGTAAAAATAGCCTATGTGTTGATGTACCCATACTATGAAAATCAATAAATCGATCCCCCCATTAGGATTCCTGTGTAAACATGAGACTTAATATTTATATGCTAGAGCTACAGTGTGAGCGAAACTCCCATTACCCCTCCCCCCACCATGTATTTTGCGACGAGGGAAGGCTATGGTTTCAACCCTAAATCTTGTTTCATGTGACTGCGTAATGTTGTGTATGGAACTCCCAATTCTTGTGATCGCTTGCGGACTGATTTTATTGGTGACCTTTCAACGGATGCAGCAGCCTCAGCACACGTTTCTGCTCTCGTCGATGGGCGTCCGGAACGGGATCTGTCTGATGGAACCGGTTTCGAAAAGTTTTCCCTCCCATCGCAATATCGTTTGCTTTGGTTGGGTCGGCTTGTTAAATCTTACAACAAAGTCTCTTTGGATGTCCTTCATTGATTTTCCTGTGTGAGGGCGCTCATGTGCCCAGGTGCTCATGACAATCCGTTCCTCAAAGGTATACGTTGACTCATCAGCCATGGTTCATATTAACTATAATGACACAATTAAAGAAATCGTGAGAGGCACATCACTAGCTGCAAACAACTACTACTACCACTTAGAACCACAGCCACTAAGTATCACTACGAGCCACTATCACCGCATAGACTCACATACCTACGGGGTAATGGGGCTTTTGCCTCCTGCTCTTGAATCTAACGCCCAGTTCCCCAAATCAGATTTCCTGTGAAAATCTAAGATTTAATATCGATATGCAAGACCTCCGTTTTGCCCCCCCCCCCCAATAATACCCCCTTGTATAATTACATTAGCAGATCTAGTCATTGCTAGTAATAAGACGGTGATGCTTACATGATGGTGTAGTTAAATTTTCACCCATTGCTGTATTCTGTATTTGCGCAAATTTTCACAACAGAAAATTCCCCTCCCCAGGAAAGTTCCATGAAAGCAACTTGGGTGCAGAAACACTTTTGTGGGATATTCTTATGATATCTCCTTAAATCACTTTATCTGTAGATACTTGGGGAAAAGTTCCGGAAGCTCGAGGGAGAAGTCTCCTGTACTGACCAGACCGAACAGTACATTGATAAGATATATAAATAAACGTAAACCAATAATCTTGTGAAGTTGGCTAATTGGTAAGTCAACTTCGTAGTTCATAGCTACTCTCTTGCACATTTGACCTTAGTTACCTCAACAATGAAACAAAAGTTTAATGTTAGTTTGGAAAGCTGTTGTATATCAGTACACTTAAATCTGAAGATTTATTATAATATTTCCTTTATAATACAATGAGAGAGTTACTTTATATTACTCATTGTTGCCGAAACGGCAATAAGGAGTGATTATCAGCGGTGGAGAACGACTCTAGGTAAATACAGAGTTATTCATAAGTCCGTGAAATATTTAAAAATTAAACTACGCAACGGATTGTTAGAACTGTAATTTCGATAGAGAGAGAAACAATGTAAGTTTTTTATGTAAGCAGTGCGCGGTGCAGTGTTGCCGTATTTTGCTGCTAGGAGGCGATAGTAGCAATATGTCGTTCAGTAAACAGGAGCAGAGGCCTGCACAAGACCTGGAGCAGACCCGTTCGCGAGACATCGCTCCTAAAATACCATGCAACCTGCGCAACACCCTCGCTTGAGCAGCTTGTATGCCCACCTGCCCAGAACGTTCCTGGCAGGCATTGTAGACCCGCTGGGTACCCGCAGTCTTACGATACCTAGTAGCTCTCAGTTCGTTCTTTCCATCAACTGTAGACCCCTCCCTCTGCATGACGTAGTTGCTTCGAGTAGAAACTGCACCGGACCCACACCGTTCTGCAGTGTTACCAACTGCACTAGATTTTCACTACTTTAAAAAGGGAACTCAAAGCTTCGTAAGCCACATCACCAATGAAATGAGATTTACGACTGTTGCTACCCCCCCCCCTCCACACACACGCATTGAAAAGGGTTTTCCGTGGCACAGGATCCATAAGTATATGTCGTAAACAACCAATATACGTATATATAGTGATATAGGGCAGGACTGAAACATGTCACGTTCGACGCTGAGGTCGCGAGTCGAACAACACACTGTTCTACTGCGAACACCAGGGCCGTAGCCAGCCAGGGGCATTGCCGTTACCCTCGTTTGGGGTGGGGGGGGGCAAGTACTTGGATAAACGTGCCAACAACAACAATCACAATAATAGTAATAAAGTAGCATGAAAGGCATTATTATCCTCATAAATCATGCAAAAAGAGGGTAGAAGTCGGTTCTCACGCATTTGTGTTGAAACAGAGGATTGGAAATATTTTTTTTCAACACGTCAATTTCACATTAGGAAATAATGGAAAACAAGCACACAAACTGTTTTCGAAAGAAAGAAAGTGCATGATAAATGCATTCCGAATGTACATACATATGGCATGTAAAATTTCCATCTACAATATTTTCTTTTCACATGGAGCGACGTATTACATAATCAATTCATCCAACTCGTAACAAACCAACATTAATAGCAAATAATATCACGGGCCGCCATAGCATTCTCTGTTTTAAAACTTTTCTCACTTAGATCGTTCGGCGCTCAGGGCCGACTCCCGTTACCCCTTTGCTACGGCATTGAACTTGATGAGACTGTATAATATTTTATAATATATTTCTACTTTCATAAAATTTGAAATCAAGGGGTTGCAATTACCCCTCCATTCCCCCTCTGCAGGTGCCCTTGGCCGTCTGGAAGGAAAATGCAAGAAAAATATGAAATTTAATTCCATCTTGAGTACCCTTTAGCCCTGCTACTCCTTAATTCTGGTAGCCTGTTTTTTCTTGTGCTTTAATGTTTGACCCCCACCCTGACCCCTCCGCTAGACTTAATTTCCGTCCAAGGTTGTGAGCAATGCCCCCTGTCCCCCCTCTGGTTGTACCACTGCGTGCCTGGTTAAGGCACCATGCAATGAAAAACAATTAGTTTTCAGTGAGGAGATTTTTGTTTGCTCGATCATTCATTTAGATAAATGAAGCTGTAATATTGCGTGCATTTCCTGGCAATAAGATAAAAACTGCTTACAATGAACTGAAATCACTAAGTATATACTGTAAATTCTCCTTAAAGCAGAGAGCTCCCCCTAGGACTTCGTAGGATTTAGGAGCTACGTAAGTAGGTAACACTAGCTGCAGCCGTCCACGTGGTGATGAAATACCTGGAGCGACACGCTGCCGGAGGGCTGTTTCCTTCCACCAGGTTTTGCAGGCGCCCGGGTCTTGTTAAATGTCCAGTTACCTTGTAAGCGCAGAGCGCCTTGAAGACCAAGAACCCGGGTAAAGACGCAAGTCGACTCGTTGCCGTAGGCAGGCGAGCAGGTATACCTGTCCTCGCGAGCAAGCGGGCAGTGGGTAGGGAAAAGGCAGACTATGCAGCCCTCTAAACAGGAGCAGGCGTTTTGTGTTCTTGAGTTTGCAAGTTACTGTAACCCCTTGCGATTTTTTCTTTTCTTGTGGGGTTTGCGAAGGATACTGTTTGTAAATAAGTCCCCACTGCTCTTGTCAACAGTGATATTCTTACTCCTGCTTGGAATGAGATTGATTTTCTCATAAATATTTGCCGCGTCACGAAAAGTGAACACACAGGGCATTTGTGACTATTGTGATATTGGAAACAAAACTTGGAGAGTGTATTTTTATTGTGAATGTAAAATGTTTATTTTTTGTTCAGTAGCTCGTGAATTTTTCAAATGTTTCACGTACTTATGAATAACCCCAGGTCCGTAGCCTTGATTTTATTTCGGGGGTGCTCATCCCTTATCAGCAGATGCGTCGCTAGAAATATTTGTAGAGGGGGAAGGTCATTGATAAAACGATTAGTAGAAATAATAATGACAATAATAATTATTACCACGATTATAATTGTCCTTTTACAATAATAACTAGGTATTATAAGTTATTAAAAATAAACCAGTTATAATCCAAATTTATTGTTATTATTATAATTATATAAATGGAGGGACTTTGCTACTTGATCCACCGTATGAGTGACATGGTTTTTCTTACATTATTGTACAGTTAGTGAACTGAAATTCATATTTATTGTATATTGTTAACAACTTTTACAAATTCCGCTCAAAAAATACTTCAAAAGTTAGGGTCAAATTTTACCCATAAAGTTTATATTCTGTGACCTCTCACAAAGAAAACTATAAATTTTGAGAGCTGTTGATCCATTTATTCTTTGGATTAAATTGCAGAATATAAAAAAATAAGCTGGTTGCTCTATTATACACTAAACCTTTTTCGATCTCATGTTTAATCTTGCTAAGGAAGTAAAATTAATTACCACTATTCGCTATTTGAATTGGATATTTGTAGGATTTCGGGGGGCTTCAGCCCTCTTAGCCCTCCCCCTGGCTACGTGCCTGAATAACCCTGTATATTATATTTTACCAAGTGAAACACTAATAGGTCAGCAATTTCATGTCTGTTCCTCCCTTCAAGAAAGTTTAATTCGTTACACCTGCTTGAACTACTGTCCACCATTATAACAAGACAAAAGTCTCAGATCCAGAGATACAGAATTTCCCCATTGAAAATGGGGAGAAAGGAAGCCACTGTTATCCACTCCTTCACGCAGAGCGATTGTGCTTCATGTTCCTGCCAAGAAGGCTGTAAAACAGAAATGCACATCTTGCACCGTGGCCGAAACACAGGAGCCCGAGACATACCTTCTCACGACCTATTGCTACCGGATAACACGAAGCGTAAAAGCTCATTACAAGAGACAATGCAATGTCAAGGAGAGTGGTCGCAGGATGTGCTTCCTTGCCCACGCAGAATGTTTACGGCGGGAGCTTTCGCAGGTGTCATCAAGTGAAGGAAAGGGAAGCTGTCATCATCATTAACCATTCCTGGCCATTTGGTTTTGCGGACTACGTCAATGGTGTTTCCTGGGATTCGTCTCTGTGTTTGATGTTGGCGGAACAAAGTCTTGGTGACAGATCATAGATAACTTATTCCGAGTAGGGTTGAGTATGACTTAAATTTTTATGGCTCATGTGAGCATTAGTGCTGGGCGATATATCGTCCAGACGATCTATCGAGATATTGACAAAAATATCGTCCAGGCGAGGTCACGATATTTTGGCGATATAAAAAGTAAAGTGCTTCCCTGTGCTTTGCGGATCCCGGGTTCGATTCCTGGCTTGGGCATGGATGTTTGTGAGTGTCCATTCATCAGTTTCATCACTCATCCCCATCTTCGCTAATTAGCCAAAAGTGGCACAAGAAGCGAAGAAAAATAATGCAATTTAATCAAGCCCTGTGCTTTGCACCACGCCATGAAGGCATATAGGGGTGGGTGTGGAGCTACAGTCCCACACTTTCTTGATCACGGCAGAAAGTGGGGTGATGTGATCAGCACCACGCCCCTGGCCGCCTTTACCCCACCAGAGTTTCCTCCAGATACCCATTTTGTACGACGCTGGGTGAGCGCCGCAGCCGCTTGAACAGGTGGAAAAAATGCCTCTTCTCTGTTCCGCGTCGGGGATCGAACCCGGGTCTCTCGCATGGTAGTCAGACGACCTAACGACTTTCATTTTGGATAGTTTTCGCTGATTTTTCACTTTTTTTTTCAATTTTTACACTTATCGGATTTTATCAATTTTAAGTTCTTTCATTAGGACAAACACAAATATCCATGTCTTACCCGGGATTCGAACCCGGGACCCCTGGCGTCACAGCGCGCTGTGCTAACCACTCCGCCACGGAGGTCGACTAACAACTGAGCTACCGCGACTTACTTTGGCGATATATCGTCACGATATTTTAGCTGATATGACGATACGGGAAAGAAGTATAGTATCATATTGTCTGTGACGATTTTTTCTTGACGATATATCACGATATAAAATTACCGATAACGTCCATCCGTAGTGGTCATCGCCTCGGCTTTAGTATAGTAGTAATGTTATGACTTACTTTTTCAACCTACTCTGGGGTAGTAAAAGAGAAGTCAAGTGCTACTTTACTTCATTTGGTGCTATTCTGCTTTTTTTGGCAAATCGCGAAGATCAGGATGAGTGACGATATGATGAAATTGATGAAGGCACTCACAAACAACGCACAAGTCCAAATCGTAACCTCTGGCGTCGTAGCGCGCTGTGATAACCACGTGCTAATTTGAAGAATAGTCAATTTTTCGATAAGGGCCGAAATCGTTAAACTTATTACATTAACCAGCGTGTGAAAAGAGCAGATCAGAATATTTGTTTGTTTGAACTGGGGTTACTTTACGTCGCTGTACTTCTATTTTGGCTAATCGCGACGATAAGAATGAGGGATGATATGATGAAGGGATTCTCGCAAAGAACATCCATGCCCAGGCCGAGATTTTAACCAGAAACCCGTGGCGTCGTAGTGCGCTGTACTTACCTCTTCATCATGGACGGATAAGAATACTTCGAAATGAAGAAATTTGCCCACGAAACTAATGTTTGTAAGTTAGCGATGACGTCAAGACTGAATTTGGCTTACCAGGCCCCGTGGCGGAGTGGTTAGCGTAGCGCGCTTCGAAATCAGCAAGGTTGTTAAAGGTCCAGGAATTTTAAATAAATTCAATTCCGGTCCAGGAGAGAAAATCAGCAAGCGTAAATGGGTTCTGGACCGTAAAGGACATTTTTATCTGTAAAGTATTTCCATTCGGTCCAGGAACCTTTTTTCCCGATCAATTTAAATTCGGTCCAGAACCTTTTTCCGGATGAATTTCAATTCGGTCCAGGAACGTTTTTTTTTCCTCAAGAATTTAAATTCGGTCCAGGAACCTATTTTCGGGAACAATTAAAATACGGTCCAGGAACCTTTTTTCAATGAAACAACACGCAACCTGGACCGAATTTAAATTGTGCGAGAAAAAATGTTCCGGTCCTGCAGCGGAACCCAATAGAACCCATTACAATTTATGAGTTCCTGGACCTTTAAACTCCTTGTAAATCAGAGGTCCTAAGTTCGAATCCTGCTTGAAGAATGAATTTATCATTGTATTTGTGAATTCATCCATTTCATCAGTTCATCGACTAAAGCGAAAAATACAATACAAACATCTCGTAATATAACATATAAAACAAAAATAGATATAAGAGTTTTGCCTCATCTTGCGAATGATGATCCAGTCATATACATTGTCTCACCTCGAAGTCATCTTAAGTGTCGAAATAATAAACACAAGAACGTGAATATAAGGGGTCCCGGGTTCGATACCCGGTGGAGGCACATGGTGGTTCGGATCCCACCTTAAACTGTAGGTCCAGTCCCGATTAGCCTTACTGTGCATAAAGTGGACTCAAAACACCAAATCAATCAATCAAGAACGTGAAAAAATCTATGTATTAAAACTAACTGAAACTGTAACAATCCAATAGCCACGAACTTGAAAATGAAACACTGCTACAAGTAGGCCATTACTTGAATCTCACTCGTAAGTCGTAAGGACATCTTCAGTCACTTATCTCTTCTGATGTTTACATCACCTTTGACATTCCTGATATTTGACGTCATCACCTCGCCCAACCAATACGACAAAAGGACACATTTATATTTTGCAACATCCCTTAAATATCTAAATGATGGTTTTGGGCCGCAAGCTTACTCCGATCCATTTACAACAATTTTCGAGCGGCCTAACCTTCAGGATGGCCGCTACACAGGTCAGTGCGTTCGTTTTAGCTCTGGGCCGAGATAGCGCGTGACATGGAGCAGATGCCGGCCTTTTTTGTCCCGTAACGTCTCTCTTATTTACGCACATATCTTTAGAATGTAGACAATTGCATTTATATTGCATAATCTGTGTTATAAGAGTTGTTCAAAGTTGTTCACGAGCAAGCACACTCTAAATCGTACTATTAGTGCAGAAGAATATCACTGAATATCAGTTCTTTAAATTTTCTCTTTTACACCCATTAACTTTATTATTAAACGCTTTTCTCAAATAAATTGAAATTCTACAAAATGTCTTGTCTTGATATTTGTAGAAACATATCAAATTAATTCACCTATAATATTTACTATTTACTACCTCCACTTAGTTATACTGATTTTTTTCCTCTTGAAATTAGGAACTCCAAATGTTTATGTGTGGCGAACAGTCCCTTCATTGCCAGCACCATGGGTCAGTGCTTCAGATGAACAACAATAAACTCTTCTTCAATATGAGACTCCGTAGGAGGTTAGTTTCTTGAATGAACACTAATACTCACTTCTTCAACGCTAGCATCGTGGCCGGTCAGTGGTTCAGATGAACAACACTAAACCCTTCTTCAGTATGAGACTCCGTAGGAGATTAGTTTCTTGGATGAACACTAATACTCTCTCCATCACCGCCATCACCGTGGGCTGTCAGTGCTTCAGATGAACAACATTGATCTTTTTTCTTCAGTATGAGACTCCGTGGGAGATTAGTTTCTTGGATGAACACTAATACTCTCTTCTTCACCGCCAGCACCGTGAGCTGTCAGTGTTTCAGATGAACAACACTAATCACTTATTCAGTATGAGTCTCCGTGGGAGATTAGTTTCGTGAATGAACACTAATACTTTCTTCTTCACCGCTAGCACCGTGGGCTGTTAGTGTTTTAGATGAACAATACTGATCTCTTGTTCAGTAAGAGACTCCGTGGGAGATTAGTATCTTGGATGAACAGTAATACTTTATTCTTAACCGCCAGTACCGTGGGCTGTCGGTGTTTCAAATGAACAACACTGATCTCTTCTTCAGTATGACACATCGTCGGAGATTAGTTTCTTGAATGACCACTAATATTCTGAAAAACTAATTATGCTGACCAAGGCAGTAATTTATTTTATTAAAAACATAAACTAAACGTAACGTTTCAACCTTCTAGCAAGTTGTAATTGATAGAGAGTCTGATGAATACCTTGCTAGAAAGTTGAAACGTTACGTTTAGTTTATGTTTTTAATAAAATAAATTACTGAATTGGTCAGCATATTTAGTTTTTCATAATCAATGAAACAAGGCTTAATGGTGTTATAATTAGTCACTAATTTTCTCTTCTTCACCACCAGCACCGTAGCCTGTCAGTGTTTTAGATGAACAACACTAAACTCTTCTTCAGTATAAGTCTCGTGATACTTTAGTTTCTTAGATGAACACTAATACTCTATTCGTCAGCACCAGCACCGTGGGCTGTCATTGCTTCAGATGAACAACACTGATCTCTTTTCTCCAGTATGAGACTCAGTGGGAGATTAGTTTCTTGCATGAACACTAATAATCTCTTCTTCACCACCAGCACCGTGGGCTGTCAGTGCTTCAGATGAACAACACTGATCTCTTCTTCAGTAAGAGACTCCGTGGAAGATTAGTTTCTTGGTTGAACACTAATATTCTCTTCTTGGACGCCAGCACTGTGGGCTGTCAGTGCTTCAGATGAACAACACTAATCTCTTCTTCAGTATGAGACTCAGTGGGAGATTAGTTTCTTGAATAAACACAAATATTACCTTCTTCACCGGCTGCACCGTGGGTTGTCAGTGTTTTAGATGAACAACACTGATCTCTTCTTCCGTATAAGTCTCGTGATACTTTAGTTTCTTGGATGAACACTATACTCTCAACTTAAGCACCAGCACCGTGGGCTATCAGTGCTTCAGATAAACAAAACAAATTTCCTCTTCATTAAGTGTCTCCGGAGGAAATTAGTTCCTTCGATGAAACCTAATACTTCTTTCTTCACCGCCAGCACCGTGCGCTGTCAGTGCTTCAGATGGACAACACTGACCTCTTTTCTTCAGTATCAAACTACGTGGGAGATTAGTTTATTGGATGAACACTAATACTCTCTTCTTAACCTCCAGCATCGTGGGCTGTCGGTGTTTCATATGAACAACACTAATCACTTCTTCAGTATGAGTCTCGTGAGAGATTAGTTTCTTGGATGAACACTAATACTCTCTCCATCAGCGCCAGCACCGTTTGCTGTGATTGTTTTTTATGAACAACATCTGGTCTCTTCTTCAGTATAAGTCTCGTGATACTTTAGTTTTTTGGATGAACACTAATACTCTCTTCTTCAGCACCAGCACCGTGGGCTTTCAGTGCTTCAGATGAACAAAACTAAACTCCTCTTCATTATGAGTCTCCGTAGGAGATTAGTTCCTTGGATGAACCCTAATACTACTTTCTTCACCACCAGCATCGTGGGCTGTCAGTGCTTCAGATCAACATCACTGATCTCTTCTTCAGTAAGAGACTCCGTGGAAGATTAGTTTCTTGGATGAACACTAATACTCTCTTCTTGGACGCAAGCACTGTGGGCTGTCAGTGCTTCAGATGAACAACACTAATCTCTTCTTCAGTATGAGACTCAGTGTGACATTAGTTTGTTGAATAAACACTAATATTCTCTTCTTCACCGCCAGCACCGTGGCTGTCAGTGTTTTAGATGAACAACACTGATCTCTTCTTCAGTATAAGTCTCGTGATACTTTAGTTTCTTGGATGAACACTAATGCTCTCTTCTTAAGCACCAGCACCGTGGGCTATCAGTGCTTCAGATGAACAAAACTAATTTTCTCTTCATTAATGAGTCTCCGGAGGAGATTAGTTCCTTCGATGAAACCTAATACTTCTTTCTTTCCCGCCAGCACCGTGCGCTGTCAGTTCTTCAGATAGACAACACTGACCTCTTTTCTTCAGTATGAGACTCAGTGGGACATTAGTTTATTGGATGAACACTAATACTGTCTTCTTCACGGCCAGCACCATGGGCTGTCAGTGTTTCAGATGAACAACACTAATAACTTCTTCAGTATGAGTCTCCGTGGGTGATTAGTTTCTTGGATAAACACTAATACTCTCTTCTTCACCACCAGCATCGTGGGCTGTCAGTGCTTCAGATGAACAATACTGATTTATTTTCTTCAGTATGAGTTCCGTGGGAGATTATATTCTTGCATGAACACAAATTCTCTCTTCCTCCCCGCCAGCACCGTGGGCTGTCAGTGTTTCAGATGAACAACACTAATCACATCTTCAGCATGAGTCTCATGGGAGATTAGTTCCTTGGATGAACACTAATATTCTCTTCTTCACCGCCAACACCGTGGGCTGTCAGTGTTTTAGATTAAAATACTGATTTCTTCTTCAGTATAAGTCTCGTGATACTTTAGTTTCTTGGATGAACACTAATACTCTCTTCTTAAGCACCTGCACCGTGGACTATCAATGCTTCAGATGAACAAAACTAATTTCTTCTTCAGTATGAGACTCAGTGGGACATTAGTTTATTGGATGAACACTAATACTGTCTTTTTCACTGCCAGCGCAGTGGGCTGTCAGTGTTTCAGATGAACAACAATAATCTCTTCTTCAGTATGAGTCTCCGTGGGTGAGTATTTTCTTGGATGAACACTAATACCTTCTTCTTCACCACCATCATCGTAGGCTGTCAGTGCTTCAGATGAACAACACTTATCTCTTCTTCAGTAAGAGACTCCGTGGAACATTAGTTTCTTGGATGAACACTAATACTCTCTTCTTGGACGCCAGCACTGTGGGCTGTCAGTGCTTCAGATGAACAACACTAATCTCTTCTTCAGTATGAGACTCAGTGGGACATTAGTTTATTGGATGAACACTAATACTGTCTTCTTCACTGCCAGCACCGTGGGCTGTCAGTGTTTCAGATGAACAACAATAATAACTTCTTCAGTATGAGTCTCCGTGGATGATTAATTTTTTGGATAAACACTAATACCTTCTTCTTCACCACCAGCATCGTGGGCTGTCAGTGCTTCAGATGAACAATACTGATTTATTTTCTTCAGTATGAGTTCCGTGGGAGATTATATTCTTGCATGAACAAAAATTCTCTCTTCCTCCCCGCCAGCACCGTGGGCTGGCAGTGTTTCAGATGAACAACACTGATCACATCTTCAGTATGAGTCTCGTGGGAGATTAGTTCCTTGGATGAACACTAATATTCTCTTCTTCACCGCCAACACCGTGGGCTGTCAGTGTTTTAGATTAACAATACTGATTTCTTCTTCAGTATAAGTCTCGTGATACTTTAGTTTTTTGGATGAACACTAATACTCTCTTCTTAAGCACCTGCACCGTGGACTATCAGTGCTTCAGATGAACAAAACTAATTTCTTCTTCAGTATGAGTCTCCGTAGGAGATTAGTTCCTTGGATGAAAACTAATAACACTTTCTTCACCGCCAGCATCGTGGGCTGTCAGTGCTTCAGATGAACAATACCGATTTCTTTTCTTCAGTATGAGTTCCGTGGGAGATTAGATTGTTGCATGAACACAAATTCTCTCTTCTTCCCCGCCAGCACCATGGGCTGTCAGTGCTTCAGATGAACAACAGTAATCTCTTCTTGAGTATGAAACTCCGTGTGAGATTAATTTCTTGGATGAACATAAATACTCTCTTCATGACCGCCAGCACTTTCGGCTGTGAGTTATTCAGATGAACAATAATGAACATTCTTCACTATCAGTCTCTGTGGGTGATGAATGTCTTGGATGAGAAACAATGTTTTCCACTTTCAGTGCATTGGATTAACAGCAATACTCTCATCTTCACCGCAGTTTCGTAGGCGATCAGTGCTTCTGATGAGCAACAATCAACTCTTCCTAGCCACCAAGTACCAATGACGATCAGTGCCTCGAATAAACAAGAAGAAAAATACCTTCTTCTTCACCATCCGGCTCCACAGGCAATAAGTGCATCGGATGTTTAACAATGACATTTCTTTCACTGTCCTGGACGGCAAGTACATTAACATGTGAAGAACTATCAACTCTTCTTTACCATAGCTCAGTGCAAACAATTCCTCGGATAAACAACAAACAACCCTTATTCACAATGAAGTTCCATAGACAAACGTTACCTCGGATGTACAACTATAAACTATTCTTCATTATCAAACTTCAAGGTTGATCAGTGCCACGAGTGAAAATAATATATCTTCTTCACTCTTAGTGGCTAGCATGAACAAAAATGGTCACTTCTTCTTCACTGTCAGGTTCCAATGTCGAAAAGTGGTTCGGATGAACGGCAATGATATCTTCATCCCCGCCTGCACCGTTGACTGTCATTGCATCGGGTGAACAACAATGAACTATTCTTGACCGTCAACTCTGTGGACGATGCTTACCTCGAATGAACAAATATTAACTTTTCTTCTACAATTAAATTCCGTGGTCGATCACTGCCTTGCATGAATAACAATGATCTCTTTGTCTCCTTCAACTCCTTGGATGATCAGTGACTCACTCATGTAAACAAAAAAATATTTCTTTTTCACTGTCAGACTCCGTGTGCTATCAGTGCCTCGGAAGACACTTTTCCACTATCACACTCCTGGGCTATCAATGCCTCGTATGAACAACACTTATCCTTTCTTCAGTATCAGTCTCGTTGGCGGGCAGTGCCTCGGATGAACAACAATAACCCCTTCTTCGATATAAGGCTCCGTGGGCAATGATTGCCCACAGTAATGATCTTTTCTTCCTCGCTATTAGGCTCCGTGGGCTATCACTACTCCTCTGATCATCATCCTGTCTTTCACTCCTGACTCCTCTCCTCTTCGCTCTTCTCTATTCCTCTCCTCTCTCCTCCTCTGGTCTCCTCTCCATTCCTCACTCCCCTCCTACCATCTTTTTCTTCTTCTCTCTTCTCTCTCTTCTCTTCCTTTCTCTCCCCATTTTCTTTTTTTTTCTCTCATTTACTCTACTCTTCTCTTCCAACCTCTCTTTCTTCCATCCTCTGCTCTTACTTCTCTCCGTTTGTCTCCTCTCTCCTTTTATTTCTTTTATGTAGACTCATCCGCGATGAAGTGGTAGGAAATGAATTTTCCTTGAGAGGGGGATTTAATTTATTTCATAAACAAGTTAGTCATATGCGCTTGATTGATTGATTGAGTTGGTGTTTTAAGTCCACTTTATGCACAATAAAGCTGGAGCTAGAGTTGGAATCCGAACCACTATGTGCTTCCACCGGGTATCGAACCCGGAACTCCTTGATTACAAGGCGACAACAATACCACTGCGCCATCGGGGAGGCTCTTTTGTCATATGCGTTATAATACAGAATTATTTGTATTTTAATACATGATATTTTCTTATTCCTTTCATGTGTTTTACACATATCTATCGTGTATGTGGCAACACTGAAATTGAGCCTAGTTCTACATGCAACACATTAAACATTTGTGTAAATTGGGTATAAAATATTGTTGTCCTGAAACATTTGTTGATGCTGTACAAAAATATGAATAATGAAGCCCAATATTGTGATGCTAGGTAAATGACTATTACAATACCATTCTCTTCGGGTAAAAAAATCTTTACGGCCATACTTTGGTGGCTTATTTATTATAAATACAATGCGATAATTATAAACATAACTTGCGTACGGCGTCAAAAAATGAATGCGGACAAACAGGGTGCCAACATTTTTTGGAAAAAACCGCATACTCGTAAATACCATAGAAAGAATGTGTAATTTGGCCGAAAAGGCGAAGAAATTTGTGTAAAGGAATTCATTAAGTTTTAGTTCTTGCTGTTGGACACCAAAAGAGGCCGACAGGACGTTCAGGGGGTTTCACTCACCCCTGTTCCCTCTGCCTCACATTTAACAAAACTAACTGAATTAATATTTGGAAACTTGTATGGTTTAAAACCACTGTATCTGCGTTTGGGGAAGTATACGTCTTGTTCAGTAAGTTACAATTGATCACAATGTAGCACAATTGAATATATAAATCATGCTACACCCTGCTTTTTCTTAACTAGTCTGGAAGCAACGACGGCACGTTACTGATGACTAGACGTCGAATTTTAGGTTTTTTACCTATTTTTTTCCTTTACAGGTATGGAAGAAATAACAAGATATGTCAGCGTTTCGTTAAAAAAAAAAGAAGGGGGAACCCCCCAATGCAGCCTTCCTCCACCCGCATACATTCGAGGGTATGCGCTTAAGTCCTGGTACCTTAAATATAAACCAGGACGTCTTTTGCTCCGAATTCCTCCGTTTTTCTTTTATGTGTACTTTATTTATGATATTACATATTACATGTATTATAATAACTTTGAATATTGTTTGATTATGTATTTTGGTTACAAAACTTTAGATTACAAGACTTGTTCTGGCATCCAGAACAGGCCTTGTTTACAGAAGTACATTGATTGGATTGATTTGTTGTTTTAAGTCCACTTTATGCACAGTAAGGCTAATCGGGACTGGACCTACAGTTTAAAGTGGAATCCGAACCACTATGTGCCTCCACCGGGAGTCGAACCCGGGACCCCTTGATTACAAGGCGACGACGCTACCACTGCGCCATCGGTGAGGCCTACAGAAGTACACAAATAAAATAAGTTGCATTTTTTTATACATATAACCTATACCTATAAGAAATAATAAGATATGTCAGCGTTTCGTTAAAAAACGCAACAACTGAATCAAGCCTAAATCAAGCCTTTTTTTAGGTTTCTATATATTGTTTAAGGTTTTACAGGATTTTTATGTCACATAGAGGCATTTGCTTTGTTTGGTTACGAAAAAAGTTAATCACGAACGTGTTTGAAACGTACTCTCTCTCGATTTCCCTTCCTCCAAGTCCATGGTGATTTTTCAAAGCTCTAAACAAAACAAAATGTCTGGTGCCCCTGGTACCTGCACAGTCCAAAGTGAAAACTTCTAATCTGTGTTGTCCTACTCATTTTCGCGTCACTTCGGTGCTTTGTGGCATTGACATTTCAGCATTGAAGTTTGCACTACTGACTATGTTTTTGTTGAAAGACTATTTTCAGTATATAAGATGATCCTCATAGACAATATTGCGGGGTTTGACTGTTTATAACATGAAAAAAGGTTGTTGCCTAACTATACGGCGAAGAGTGGATTTTATTTGCAAATTTGCAATGGTAAGTTCTGCCATCGCCGTAGGGTTAGGCAACACACATAACGTTATGCAAGATAGTGCGTATTTCAGATATAGTAGGTGTCCCATTTTCATTGCCGGTGACTATACCTAATCTGTATTTTTCAGGAATTTTGAACTATTGGAATTTTTTTTAACATACTTCAGGCTTTTTCGGGCCTAACTTATGATTTTTAGGACCTATTTTAGGATTTTTAGAACTTATTTGAGGATTTTGAGAAACTATTTTAGGATTTTTAGAGCCTATTTTAGGATATTTAGAACCTATTTTAGGATTTTTAGAGCCTATTTTAGGATTTTTAGGACTTATTTTAGGATTTTTAGGACTTATTTTAGGATTTTTAGAACCTATTTTAGGATTTTTAGAACCTATTTTAGGATTTTTAGGACCTATTTTAGGATTTTTAGAACCAATTTTAAGATTTTTAGGACCTATTTTAGGATTTTTAGGGCCTATTTTAGGATTTTTAGAACCTATTTTAGGATTTTTAGAGCCTATTTTAGGATTTTTAGGACCTATTTTAGGATTTTTAGAACCTATTTTAGGATTTTTAGAGCCTATTTTAGGATTTTTAGGACCTATTTTAGGATATTTAGAACCAATTTTAGGATTTTTAGAACCTATTTTAGGATTTTTAGGACCTATTTTAGGATTTTTAGAACCAATTTTAGGATTTTTAGAGCCTATTTTAGGAACCTAAAAGCACACTTTTTAGAACCTAAAAATCCGAAGTTAACTGATGACTGACTGGTTCACAGTTACATGCTAGCTGAAACCGTCAGTACAACCAGGACCCTTGAGTGACACAAGGGCTTATGAGTTAAACAAAACACAGACCATTCAGAAGATTATTTAGTAGAGGCAAACCCAACCTGTAAGAACTCGGCACACATAACCTCGTGTAGAGCACGAACAGGATACATTCGTAATATGCGATTAGCACATACGACCTTATGCACTTTCGATGCGCCTGACCTTAATCTAACTTAGTGCGCTCTTTATCAAACCTTAGGCATAAGTGTCCTTAACTTGGATGGAGTACATCCATAGGGACTCCTTACATTGACGTTATTATTCCTAGAAACTGCTGGAGGAGGGGGATATCAACATACACCCCTGAAAAGGTGCAAATGGGTGTCCTGATCGGCACAGCTGAAGCAGAAGTGGACGGAGATGTGTTCTGATCCAAACAGTCCGTCCGTGGCCAGTGATTGCGTGATAGCAGCCTTGGTCTGTACAGTCGAAACCAGGATTGCGAGGATACAGACGTACTGATTTTAATTTAAAGGCACCATGGCTATAAGCGCATACCTCTGAATGTATGCGGATGGAGGTTGGGCTTCTTCCGGGGTCCCCCCCCCTTTTCCTTTCTTCTTCATTTAATACACTTCGCTTTTAGTCGAAACCAGGACTGGCCGAAGGAACATACTGATCCGAACAGCCGGAACATCGATTGGATGGTGGACAGTCCTGATCCCCACATCCGAAGTCGGAATGGGGGAAGGAGTGTCCTGAATCGCACAGGCAAAGCCGGGATTGAGTGGTGCACATTCGAACTAGGGGTTTGTTTAGGGAGAAGAGGTTCCTTCTTCTTCCCCTCCTCCCCCTTCTTTCTCATCTGGACTCTGCTGGGTTCTGCTGCTTCCTCTTTTCTCTTTTCCTTTTAAGTTATCTTCCTTAGGATATTTCCGTGTCGCTGAACCGGTGAAAACTGAAGCTCTGGAGAAGAGGTGTTACCCTCTGGAGGGCGACCCTCATGAAGGCAGACCCTCGCCCTCTGGTGACTTGTGATTGTGAGGGTGAGGGAGGTTGAATAAAAATGACTACCTCTGCCTAGAGTATTTTCTGTACGAGCATCGATTCTTTATTTGGCTGGAATTTACGTTAACAATTGTTATACACGATCTATTTTTTGTTACATCGATTTTTACAGAATCTCCTGCAAGTGTCGCATGAGGTAGAAAGGTTCGCCATGGACGAGATTCGATCCTTCGAACTCTGACACTTGGATCAGTTGACTTAACCACCAGACTACGCTGCCAATCCTGGAGTCCAGCGCGTACGGGCTTCTTATATACTGTTACGAGGCGATCGTAGCTCTTCCGATTGGCGAAAATAGGAACTACTCGTACATGCTCATCCCCATTCAGGATCCATCTGTTGATCGATTTATAGAGACACGCCTCTACAGGCACTTCGACGTACTACGTGCGCCTATTAATAATCACACAAGCGCTAACTTGTTACAAAGATAAGGACCAGAACTTGGGCACGCAGCACGGAGAAGAATACACGTTTACAATAATGATAGCAACAGATTATAAAATACCAGGTGATAAATACTGGATAAAAACATTAAATACACTTGAACACATATTAGTCTATGCTCGGACGTTGCGAACGGAGTAATTCTTGCTGTTAAATATTAATTTATATATTCCCCTCTTAAAATAAACTACGAATTAAGGAAATAAGACAATGCAAGTCTGACATAGTTGTAAATTTATTGTTATTGCGTCATTACTGCTTCTGATTTCGGTCAGTTTTTATGGATTTTCCGTATCGCCTCACACGGTTGGTTGCTTGTGTCGATCTTCAGTGTTTCAAGTTATGACTAACGATTAATTTATGTCTTTGTTATGCGTGCGGAGGGACATATGCACACGTGCATCTATTTCATGCGTGTGCATTAATATGAAGAGTCAATGTTACGCATCACTTGAAAAGTGCGTGTGAGTAACAATATACGAGAATCATAAAAACATGCATTCGTGTGCTGCTCTGGCATCGCATTAATGCATGTACACCTGTTATGAAACTTGGAATAACCAGATTGTTAGTGAGTTTTTACGCGATTTTAATGATTTTCCATTGCGTTATTTCTAGTTTCTAGGGCACCATCGATCTAATAAACAATTTCCTTTAGTGGGGGCAAGTGTCAGTAGTGATCAGAAGATTAGTTACACTATGTACATGTTTTACCACATTGCAAATATTCCATTTAATTCATTTTTTGGCCCTTTTCAAAGCAATTTTTCCCCAGTGTAGGACTCTATGTAAGTGGAGTTCCGGGCTACAGTCCCTCCTCCCACAAGGGCTGGGCACTTGCCCCCCTGAGATATGTGGAAAGAGTTAATGTAATTGTAGAGATATTTTATAACAAAAAGTATTGAAACTATTATTATTATTAATATTATTATTTTTAAAAAAGGTAAAGTGCTCCCCTGTGCACCACGCCATGAAGGGTGTGGGGGTAACGCCCCACACTTTCTTGATCCGGTCGTGAGTGGGGGTGATGTGATCAGCATCACGCCCCTGACCGCCTTTACCCCCAGGGTTTCCCCTAGGTACCCATGTCATTCGACGCTGGGTGCGCGCTAGGGCTGCTTCCAACGATAGAAAAGTTCCCGGATTTGAACTGGGACCTTTAGCATGGTAGTAGACGCGTTACCGACTTTTTTTTATATATAACTCTATATATATAACTCTATTAACTCTATTACATACATACTACTACTTTTAACAGGGTTTTAACCATACTTCATTTATAGTTACATTCACCAATATTACATTATATTGTTGTGTCATACAGTGTATGTTGAATATAGTTTGCATATAGTAACCCTATAGCGCAACAGCCCTGGTTTACCTACCGACTGCTGGCCTCCCTCCCACGCGGGTCACCAGGGGGGCGTGGAGATCTTCAGCCAGACTCGGGGGACGGGTGGTCGGCCCGACCAACCCCGAGCCGTTGTAGGACTTCGTGACCGGATTACGCTCACTCACTCGGAGCTCCCCAATTTCCTCACGAAGGTGGGTTGCCACCGGCCCTATACACAGGTTGAAAGTTCCCGGAGACTGAACCCGGGATCGAACCATGTCGTCCCGCAACCGCCGTCCAAAGCAAGGTGCCTTAGACCGCACGGCCTCGGAGGAGGACAGTTTGCATATAACCTTTTTCTTTTACTAGGTAAAATTTTTCCATATTCACTGCGATAATAGTCCCTTATATTGTTTCCTGTTTGTCCATTGAAAAAAATATATATCATGTACGTACCTATAATCCATTGTATCGCACGATGCTTTGTAGCAGGGAAAAAATTAAATTCCGGAAAAATTATTAATTTCGGAGTAATACACTGAACTGGTGATCGACTTATATGTGCTATCATTTTTTGGAGTACCGGCAAGTCTTGTTTTGCCTTTCCACAGTGCGTCATCCTGTGTGCTATTGTATCTTCTACTAAACACTGCTCACAATTAGGGTCTGAACTAAACCCCAGCCAATGCCGAAATATTGGTAAAAATTCTTTTCCAATTATATTGAGGGTGTTTCTTCACTATATGCGGCGTATCCTTATTTTGAGTAAGGTATTGATTATACAAATCTTTCATTGTTAGCTGATTATAGTTTATTTTCTGTATAAGTCCATATAAATATTCCATTATAGCTTCTTGATATACTTTTTGGGAAGTGGGAATTTTCATCTCGTTCACTGGTGCTTCTAATGGAATATCTCTTATGTATGTATATTCTGGAATGTCCTGAACATTTTCTTTATATTGAATCATTGAAAAATACCGATGATTAAACAAAGCTTTTGTTTTTTTTATCAACATCCACCAAACTCATTCCTCCTTGCTGTTTTTGTGAGCTAAGTGTCTGCTGATTCACTCGGAAAACTTTTCCTGCCCAAAGGAACCGGTTTAAACTTTTCTTTATTCGTGCTAAGTTACGATTATCACATGGCCAAATTTGGGCTCCATACCACAGTTTTGATAAAATATATACATTTGCTATTTTGACTCGCGTACATAAAGTGAAGGGTTGTTGTATAAATTTGTGTATGGTATAATTAATATTCTGATATATATTATCATAACTAAGTTTTATGCTTTTTGTAGTGTCATTTGTAAAAAACACTCCTAGGATTTTAACTTGATCCACTTTTTTAAACGTCACGTCAGGTGGCTGTTCATGTTGTTTTCCTAATGTTAAGTAACACGTTTTAGTCTTATTCACTAAGGCACCAGATTCTATTTCATATTGTCGTATACATTCCATTAAGTTCTTAATCGCTGCCTGATTTTGACATATGACTGTGACATCGTCGATATAAGCTCCAATCGTAAATTCCGTTCCTGTAATGTTATTATTTACGGTCGTGCGACAGTGTTGAAGGAAAGGTGCCAAGGCCATTACAAAAAGGGGTAAGCTTAATGGGCTTCCTTGCGGAAGTCCTCTGTTGACTATGCATTTGTTAGTTAAAAATTCATTGATTTTTGCCTTTAAGCTTACATTTGTCACTAATGTTTTGATATTTTCGTACATTTGTCCATGAATGTGTCGTTTTGTTATTTGCTCCCATCTCTGGTGTTCTTCCTATTTGTTTTCCCATCTCATTATTACTGGTTGGCTTCATTTGTGAGGTAACCTCATTATTCTGCTGATGTGATGCACCTGCTGATCTCTCTGAGCTTACTATGTCGGTCTCATTGGGCAATACTGCCTTACTGTAGGTTACCTTTACTTTCGGTGGGACCCGTAGGGTAGTCATTTGCCGCTGGTTACAACTGTATCTTAAATGTTCATCCGAACCACAGAACTCACACGTTGGAGTTTGTCCCGTATATATCACGTGGGCCTTATATTTGCCAATAGTTACGAATTATGGTATTGGCTTCTTTAATGACATTTTTACCGTACGTACGCCACTAGGCACAGCGTAACGAAACTTTTCACTCCACATTTCTTCTGTCACTTCATCCACTGTTCCGTATTCACTGAATTTCCCGTGCACTTGTCTTAATTCAACTTCCATAGGTAAATTAAATACACGTACGTATTTCACTGTTCGACTTGCGTCGCTAATTTTTACTTTCACTACATCCCCATTATCTTACTTAAATTCTAATTCACCTGGGTACTGTTCTAGCAATTTTAACATAGTACGTTGTCGTACTAATTTCAGATAAACGCCTCGCTCTGTTGTCGGTATTTGTATTGCTGAAATTTCATCAATACTAAGTTTAAACTGACTGTAAATGAACTCATGCACGTCCATTGCACTAGGTTTTCCTGCTCCATACGCGAAATTTAGCAAAATGGTATTTTCGCTATTCATTGCTATCCTCTTTGTTCTTATTAACTATTGTCAATACTATTACCTATCAGAGTCCTATTTTCCACTTGGCCCAACACTCGCACTCGGTATTACGCGTCACGCGTTATTTAAGCCCGCACGACTGCTTAGGTTCGACCTGTCCCTCCCGTGCTCAAGTACGGACTGTGACTGAGTCACCATGGCTACTTTATTATTATTATTATTATTATTATTATTACTATTATTTGAAATAGGATTATATTTAAGCTTACAGTCTATTTTACATTGAACTATAAAAAAACCTGCTTTTTGTCCTACATGAATTAATGTTAAGTATACAGTTATGTAAATTTTATATAGATATATAGAATATGAAAATTACAAATGTATGTAATTTTTAAACAAAACTTAAGTAGTAGTAATATAATAATAATAATAATAATAATAATAATAATAATAATGACAAAAATAAAAATAAGAATAAGAATAGCAGTAAAAATTGCAATAATAATAACACTAATAATAATAATAATAATAATAATAATAATAATAAAAGTTTCTATGGTTCTGCCGCCTTGAGAAAAAAATTCTGCAGGCGCCCTTGCCCCCCGCCCCACAGCCTCATCTGTGTACAACTTTCTGTGCACAGCAAGAAAATGTTATTTTCCATTCGACAGCAATTTTTAACGACTGCAAATTAGTAAGTACTCCTATAAATACATTTAAGCGCACGAAATTGCCTCGCCCCTTTTGTGAATCCAATCACTCTTCAGGACATTGACCACTGCTTATACTTTTTTGATAACTCTATCCGAACTTCTACAAGAAATTAGAAATCTGTTCTTCTGTAATCAGTTTTTCCCGCACAGTAGCAGTGGTACATATAATTAGAGCAGTCAGTCGGCGATAATTTTGTTATCTAAGTAGGCAATGGTTTATCAGGTAGCAGCAAACATAAAACGAGAAAGAAAGCATTCGGAACGTGATCGCAAAGAGCGGGAATCAAAGAGGCGTAATCGAAAACAAGAACATATCAGTGAGCAAGAAGAAATGGCCCAGATACCCTCGCCCATAAGAACTTGTTTACAGCATAAATTACACACAACTTATGCCCATTCATCTACGATCTACGATTCCTTCGTTGACTTTTCCCGTGATGTGCATAAATGATCTCCAATTGTCAAATACAAAGGTTAGTTAGCTCGAAAAGCACTCTTGAGGAATTTTAATTATGACGTCTCTTTTCACCTTACATTTACGCTCATCGAATAAGAATCATGGTCTGATGCATTTAAAACGGAAAAAATAATATTAACAAAACGAAACCTCTTAAGATGTATAAGTCAAATGTCGAACATATTCTGAAATTTGCCAATATTTCCCACAGGAAAGTCCACCATCTTGTAAAATGTCAGCCATATTGGATATTATACATAACTTTAGGAGTACGGCCATATCTCTTGAACTGAGGGGCGAAGGTGCAATTTTCAGAAGTTGTTCGGTGCCTGCCCCCGTGGTGGAGTGTTAGCATATCGCGCTTCCGGGTTCGAATCCTGGCCTGGGCATGAGTGTTTGTGAGTGTCCTTTCACAAATTTTCATAACATCACTCATCCCCATCTTCGCAATTAGCCAAAAGTGGCAGAAAAGCGAAGCAAAATAAAGCGAATCAATCAAAATCAATCAAACCAGAAGTTGTTCGGAAATTAACCTTGATGAAACTGATATTTAACCCAAAAGCCCCAAGAGCTTGGTGTGGTGAATTTTAGTGAAGTTGGAAGGTCACAGTTCACTCGCCTCATCTCCGAGTTAAGGGTCACCTGGGATATTTCAAGATGCGTAAGAGCGAGTGGTGACACCCGAAAAAGTTCAACTGGCATGATGACTCCTTCTAAGACAAAAGGTTCCGGACGTAAACGATTCTCCAGTTGTGATGTCCGGGAAGAAATGTCTGGAAGGTCCCGAGAAGCCAAGAAGGATATAGGCTGAGGATCCAAACTTGAAATGTCAAGACCCTCTTCCAGAGGAGAATTTGACAAACTTGACAGTGGAAATGAGAAGAAATGAATTAGATATTATAGAAATGTCAGAAGTGAGGTGGAAACAAAGTGGTGAGTCGACAAGCGAAGAACTCAAAACATTTCACTCTAGAAGAAAACGCAAACGAAATCACGATGATCGCGTACTACTGGCATCTCGTGTGAAAAATATAACAACATCAGTGTCTTATGTGAATGCAAAGATTATAGTGGTGAGACTGCAAAGAAACATAAATGAATTAGTGTTAGTACAAGTTTAAATGCCACATAGTGGATTAACAGAAGAGGAAGTGGAGGAGAACTTCGAAAAGATTGAATAAATAACGGAAGAAGGATCACGTATCAGTCATGGTTGACTGGAATGATTCAGTGGATGCAAACACAAGAGTAAGATATGGATTAATAAAGAGAAATGAAAGTGCGGTGTCTTAATGAATTTCTGTAAAAGGTACTCGCAAATTGTTGGAAGTACAGTATTCCAA
>NC_139251.1:14834900-14919688 GCF_977018435.1 Lepisma saccharinum | reverse complement strand
GACAATGAATCTCTTTGGTTTCCGAAAGCAAACAATGGAGACTGTACACCGCACGGCAGATCTTGAATTTCTACCTTCCATGTTATCTAAACTCAACGGCCTGTTGATCAATCAATTTTCGGAACGCTGCTCTTCTTGCTGGAACAGTGACGATTTCGGATTCGCGACGATCGACATGACGAGGAAACCCAACGACGGAAAATACAGAAACAAAATCAACGACTTTCTAAACGTTGCAACGTTCTCACAACGTTGCAACGTTTAGAAAGTCGTTGATTTTGTTTCTGTATTTTCCGTCGTTGGGTTTCCTCGTCATGTCGATCGTCGCGAATCCGAAATCGTCACTGTTCCAGCAAGAAGAGCAGCGTTCCGAAAATTGATTGATCAACAGGCCGTTGAGTTTAGATAACATGGAAGGTAGAAATTCAAGATCTGCCGTGCGGTGTACAGTCTCCATTGTTTGCTTTCGGAAACCAAAGAGATTCATTGTCCTTGCTAGTTATTTATTGTGTATGTGATAATTTGAGACAGTTAAAGTTTTTTTTTATTTTAGTTATAGTTATTTAAGTTGTTTTTTTTCATTTGCATTGCCTACAATTTTTACTAATTTCCAAACGATAGTGTCCCCAAGGCAACGTGTGGATTCCACAAGACAAAATACATCTTTTATCGTCATGCGGATCTAATGCTACTTTCCTAACTTCGTTTGTTGTAATCACATGGTCTACACTTTGGATTCTTTGTTCTATACTTAGTATCGTCGATTGTGAGTAAAGGCAATCGATGTAATCGTGGAAGGTGAGTTTGTTCTCCACCGTATTCTTGCCCACACCTTTTGCTTTCTTCGTGACGCTACTCTCTGTTCTCATGGCATACATCTTCGAACGCAAACCCGCGAACTCGACAATAATATCACCGTTACATTCATCTTTCAGTTTACCTAGGACTTTTTGTTACGAGATGGAATTCCAAATCTGTTGGGTTGAGGATACGCAGAAGTATCGAAATACTCAAGCATGGAAGGATGTTTTATGTCTTCATAGAGGTTAGGTGTTTGTATGCTGTAAATAAAGCTGTCGGTGTCCGTGTACAAAAGTGATATTTTATCATTGTAGAAGGGTTTCATCACGTCATAATGAAATTCGAACATGTAAAGTTTCGACAAGTCGAGAACCGTTGCGCCAACGTAAATTGGTTTTCTAAATTTCATCAATTTTATATCTAGATTGAAAAGTGCCAAATTCTCGTTGTAAATTTTTCTCGACTTGAATCTAGGATCGGCTATCCACTTCCGACATTTATTCTTATCGGAAATTAATTTCACGTCTACGTGCTTTCTAACATTCTCCATGGTCTTTCCGTACACCGCATTGTTCATTAATTTAAAGAAGTCCTTGTCTAAATCGGAAGTGGCAGCTGTTCTATGTTGTGTGTTAGTTTCTATGTAAGGTCTTAACCACGTGGAATGTTTAAACTTTAGTATTCTTCTAACATTTACTATCTGAACACCCTTTCCAATCAAAAACCGGAGATTCTTGTAGTGGACGACGTATCTCTGTTTAGGGTCCAATGTTAACAAAAGCTTGTCTTGAACCGAGTCGGGTGGACATTTGATTTCGGGAGTCGGAGGCAAATCCGAAAACGTGTCGTGCAGGTGGTCGGAGAATTGGAGATCTACCTCTGCGAAGAAACCACACTCGCTATCGTCGAAATGAATAATGTCTATCGTGGTGGGATCTAACCATTCGAATCCCCCGTAAGGAAGTTTCTGAACCATGGCATGTCCGTAGAGATTATTAACGTCGGCGTAGAAGATGTAATTCGATGCTCGATATGAATCGTAATCTTCTTTCATGTGTACGTTATTAGCTTTTGCATGTCTCTGTACGCATTGCACCATTCCACCTCGTATCCCTCTTTCGATGAATAGCAACATGTCAACGTCCGATATCAGTTCCAGCTTGACCTTTGTCTGGAATAACATTGCCGACCACGCTAATCCCGGTAGACTGTAGAAATACGCTGGATCTAATTTATAAATATTCGTTGCCGTTTTCCTGAACGCTTGAAAAACATCCGCGAGTATCGTCACGTCTAATTTTAAGTATGCGTCGTGGTAGTCTCCGAGTGTCCTACATTCTAATTTCTCCCACATGAGTTGCGCGTGTTGGTATTCTTCGTCCGTGATTCCTTTCTCTCTGAGTCTGCTGTAAAAATTCTCTTGGAAGTGGAAGAGCGTCGTCGTTAAATTTAGAACCATCACTAACGTATTCGTAAGGATAAACCCCTTTACGTCTAACGAGTTCTATGTCTACGTTGGGAAAACTAGCTCTAGTTATTTTAAATTGATCGTCGGTGAGTTTGTTCGCTAAAGCATCCAGACTTGCAGAGAGAAATCTATACGAATCCAGGAAGCGCATCTCGATTGTATTTTTCGTTCCCGGAATCGACACTTGCTTGCTGAGACTAATGTAGCGTTCTTCATTCTCGGCCAAGACACCTATACGTTTCGGATCGTAGCCAAGATGTCTCACCAGGTGGTGAAAATCATATCCGCTTCCGTTGTGAAAGAATATGGGGATGAATTTAGGTTTCTGGATTTTAAAATTGCACGTGTTGCAAATTCCACCTATGTAGTTTCCGCTGAAATGATCGTGGTGGAATATTTTTTTGTTCTCATCAGTGAAACTTTGATCACATACCGGACACACCTCAGTGGAAATGTAATTTTGAAGTTCATTTTCAGTTAAAGGTGCCATCGGTTTTGATGTAAGCAGTACGCTACCAATTACCTCAACCTCCTCCACCATTTTTTCCAGGAAGTGTTCGATTACATTTGGCCCGCGGTATATATATGCTTCATTTATTTTATCACGTCGCACAACAACATAGCCGAAACTATTAGGTTGATGAAGCTGGTACGGCGTTGTGGAAGAAAGTTCGGGGTCTGGTTCGCAGTAGGAGAGTGGTTTCAGGAACGCCTCGAAATCAGCAACGATGATGGCCGGATGTTCCAACAATGCCTTGTGCATTTTGAATTCTTCGACTTCGTTCGTTTCGGGCATCAACATTCTAGCCGGTCTGTTGTCACCGCAATAAATTTTATGTTCGGCAAGTTTCTCGATAGCAATTTGAAGTCCGGTGTAATTTTGATAATCGAGTTGTTTTCGATCGTCGAACGTGGTTAGGCATCTCGGGCAAACTTCGATGTTGTTTGCATGCTTGGTAGTTTTGACTTCTGACCAAACGTGATAGAGAACGAATTAGCGTGTAGTGATGAACATCCTCGTTGGAAATGAGAAGGAGATTAATCACACGAGCATCGTCATCGTCGACATCGCTTATCCTGACGGGATGCACGAGATATTTATCTGACGTGTAGGAATATACATTAATAGCGATGCGTTTTCCTGCACGATTTTCGAACTTTGTTATATCCGACAATGTCACCGGGTATTCGATGCCAGACATTACACTTTCAAACTCGGACTCGTATTGTTTGTAATGTCCAACCCACTGTGGATTATTTTTGCAATTAACAGGATGCAGTGCAGCCAATATACACCAAAGGAAACACTTGTCATCGCTGTTCTGTATATTCAACACAGCCCTCTTGTGTTGAATGTTCGGTGGAAGAGGAACGTAGCTGGATGCACGAAGAGGCGAGAATCGGTTTACGTAAACAGTTAACGTGTGAGGACTTCCACACAGAGACCATCCCGACCCTTTAGCCTCGAAACCGTCGTGTTTCTTAACCAGCTCGTTGGTAACTTTATAATAGAAGTTGTCTAAATTTTCGACGTCCGCCAAATAAAGAGTCTGGTTTTTTGTACGATGATAAAAAATACTCGTTGTGCCATCGACTTTCTCGTATTCGGAAAACAGAACAACATATATTTTTATAGAGTTGTTTTCAAGTTTATCTTTCAAAATATTTAGTACAGATGTTTTCGTTTCGTCCAAGAAACTTAGAATGTCACGACCTGGTTCTGACTTAATTGAAAAATCCTGGAGTTGGTCGTTGAACGCAGATCTAATTGGTTTGCGTTCATTAGATAATTTAATTTGCTTGGAAGTGGAAGCTTCCGTTTCTGCATTATCGATTTTCCTTTTCGATGCTTGTCCGGTCGATGGTTTGCAAATTTTCAGGTGTTTACTTAAATTTGTAATGCTGATCATCTTTCCGCATCGAGCACAAGACTTAGAAGGTGACGAACGATTTAAACTCGAAGCTGTTTCGCTACATCTTGCCCTGTGTACCGATAAATTGTTCCTTGAGATTAGCTTCCCACAAGTAACACATTCAGTTTTATCATTTTTACGATTAAAACTGGTGGTGGATGCCATTGCTTTTTCGAAAATCACAGAAATCAAAAAATCTAGTATATAGCGATACAATTTTCAGGTATGTTATTTATATAGAATTTCTTGAGGTGAAATAGAAAACGCACGATCACGTCAAAATTCAATCTGGTCGAAATTACTATGAAAAACCACGTGAAACACCTTTGAACTTGAAATAATAGATGGTATGTAGCTGCAAAGAAAGTTAAATACTTATTTTTTTACAAAAATACGAGGAGCGCTGCGACAGGACGTCCGTACTCTTCGGCTGCTCTCACGAGACTGACTGGTCTGCCGTGTATGCCGTCTTTTATAATAAAAGCGCGGACCGTATTGAAAACACCTGTAATAATTAACCAATCAGAAGACGCCACGTTAGATATGACTCATCACATTACGTCATAACTTGTTGCAATATGTTGTGTAATAGTTTACTCCCTTATAGTTAATACAACGAAGGGCATTAGATATGAGTCATCACAATGTTACGTAATAACTTGTCGCGCAATCAGAAGATATGAGTCATCACATTACGTATTTTTTTAACTAATCAAAAAACACAAAAAAAATGTTACTCAAGCTTTTATTTTTCATAATGTCAAGAGCATCTACCTCTAGCGCAGGTTGCTTGTTGCTGACTTACAGACTGATAAGAGCTTATGCAAGAGCACCCTGCTTGGCGAGCTGTAGAAGCCACAATTACCTAACCTATTTTTTTTAAAAATATATTTGTAAAATCCATCTAATGTCTGAATTTAAAAAAAATATATATTATATTTGTTAACTGTTTAAGGAAATTTTTTGCAAAATACCCCGACAACGTTTCAGCTACTAGGACCTCATTACCATGAGCCTAATCCTAGTAAGCCACATACACACCTGTTCTTCGTATCGCATATGCTAGTAAGTCAGATGACATCATGGGAGAATCACATTTCCCCCAATGATCCCACCACAACAAACGTCGCACATGCTAGAAGAAACAGGATCAGGATATTTTATGCTAAATTTACGGCTGCCTGTATGCAGTTATAGGCAAATCATTAAAAGAGCGCTCTAATATACAATGATTTCTCCTACCATGTACCCTAACATACAATTTAACATAACAAGTAAAATTTCGATTCGTCTATATATACCCAACAAAACTCAGAAACTGTCATACGCGAGAGCTAATATTTTGCAACAACTATAATTACCCAACACTAGCAACAAGAACAAAAAAATTATATCAATTACTTGTATACTATTAATTAGTAACTTTAGATAATATTAATTATTAGTTTTCAGTTGTAATTAATTTTAAAAAACAATTAATAACATGTTAGGTGATGATGACCAAGTGCAAAAAGCATTGTATTTTTGTTACACACAAACAAAGCACCACTTAGTTCACAAAACCTCTAACAGATGGCAGATAGTTACATGGTTCTAGTTAGGATGATGATTTTTTGGGTTGTTGGATTGGGGTTGAAGAAGACTATTTGTTGTAATAACCACAGTATTGTTTTTTTTTTTTTGTGTGTGTGTTTTCTGTTCTCTTACGAGAATTAATATAGGTTTTCATAGACCCTCCAATTCATGACTTAGGAAAAATCTGTTTGGTGATTCATCATGTACACCTATATGTGAGAAAAAGTATGAATAGAACCTATGCTCGGAAATCCAAAATGGCAACCGGAAGTGGGGTTATCTTGGAAACGGTAAGACTTAGGTAAAATCTGTTTGCGGATTCAACACGTACGCCTATATGTGAGTAAAATGTGAATAGAACCTATGTTCGGAAATCCAAAATGGCGACCGGAAGTGGGGTTATCTTGGAAACGGTAAGACTTAGGTAAAATCTGTTTGGTGATTCATCATGTACGCCTATATGTGAGAAAAAGTATGAATAGAACCTATGCTCGGAAATCCAAAATGGCGACCGGAAGTGGGATTATCTTGGAAACAGTAAGAATTAGGAAAAATCTGTTTGGTGATTCATCATGTACACCTATATGTGAGAAAAAGTATGAATAGAACCTATGCTCGGAAATCCAAAATGGCGACCGGAAGTGGGATTATCTTGGAAACGGTAAGACGTAGGAGTAATCTGTTTGCGGATTCATCACGTACGCCTATATGTGAGAAAAAGTATGAATAGAACCTATGTTCGGAAATCCAAAATGGCGACCGGAAGTGGGGTTATCTTGGAAACGGTAAGACCTGGGAAAAATTTGTTTGCGGATTCATCACGTACGCCTATATGTGAGTAAAGTATGAATAGAACCTATGTTCGGAAATCCAAAATGGCGACCGGAAGTGAGATTATCTTGGAAACGGTGAGACTTAGGAAAAATCTGTTTGAGGATTCATCATGTACGCCTATATGTGAGTAAAGTATGAATAGAACCTATGTTCGGAAATCCAAAATGGCGACCGGAAGTGAGGTTATCTTGGAAACGGTGAGACTTAGGAAAAATCTGTTTGCAGATTCATCATGTACACCTATACGTGAGAAAAAGTATGAAAAGAACCACTAGTGTCCGGAAGTCATGCGGGTTTGGACGTGACGATGCAGTTCAATAACATAGGTTAGACCAAGAAAAAAAAAACCTTGGTGATTTTATTTCGAGTAAGGTGTTGGCAACACTGCGAGAAAATGAGGCTTATGCCTTACAAGAGCAAACCATTAAGTCGAGCCTCACCGAGCCTCACTTCGAGCCTCACTTTCGGTTGCAGAACTGGCTTTATGGTCCTACTCTAAAATAGGTCAAAGCACGTAGAGGCTCTCGTGTAGTTTAGCACGAAAAAAAATGAATAGGTTAAGATATATCACGTAAGATCGTGGCATTCGTACCAAGTACGAGTGGGAAAAAAGGGAAATTTTACTGAAACATCGCTAAACGCTAAAACATCGACAAAAAATTGTCAAAATATGTCAAAAACTGATATTCAATTGATAAAAAAAAAAGCTACAAATGCATACCTACCAAGTACGAGGTGGGAAAAAAATAATGCATTGAAAATTGTACTAAAAACATTGCTAAACGCTAAAAGGTCGACAAAAAATTGTGAAAATATGTCAAAAAGTGATATTTCATTGATAAAAAAGAGGATACCTACTAAGTACTATTTTGAAACAACCAACTTACACTACTAATAAATTATACCAGATAGATTCTATCTTGTTACAAAAGAGATTCCGAAATTGTCTGAAAATTGAGGACTAAATGTGGTAAACGTTGTAAGTGCCAAAAGCGAAACTGTTGGGAAATCGCCTCGTTTAACACATCAGCCCGTAAGAACGGTCACACTAGTGCTTCTTTACACGCCCTTTGAACTACTTAGAGGGCTACCAGCCACATTTCACGTTTACCACATTATAAAGCAAGACACATTTCACAGTTTAACGTGGAAAACGGGGTTTGAATTATTGTTGCACTTACAGCGTTTACCAATTTTAGTTGTCAATTCAAAGACCTTCCCTGGGGTTGATTCAGATCATGTCCTACTGGTGATCGAAATAAACACCCGTTTCAAGAGGATAAGAAGAGGGAAACAGATGAAGAAGCATCATATTGAGAAAACTTAGGAAGAAGAAGAAAGGCAGAAATTTGAAGAAAACTTCAGATAGAAAATCATTAAATTAAAGAAGAGGGCTGAGAGTTATGAAAAATTTCTGGATGATGTAAAATGCTCTCTACAATAAGCAGCAGAACAAAGGAAAGGATGAGTACTGAAAAAGAAAATTGGGGAAAGAATAATATGGAAGCATGTAAAGGATGAGGAGGACATTTAGACATTCTATGCCATTCAATATTACCGTATTAATTTATATTCTGAAGGATGCTCCTATGATGTAGTGGTAACGCTATCGCTTGTAATCAAAGGGTTCTCGGTTGGATCCATAGTATAAAGGTACATGGCTCGGATTTAACTTTAAACTATAGATTCAGTTCCGATTAGTCTATCTGAGCATAAAGTAGACTAAAAATATCTGACAAACTTTGTTTTACACTCTCGTTGAAAATTGACCTAACCCTGGACTCTTGCACAAAGGAGATAAAGTTAAAATAACATTGGAGTCATTTCTGAAAGTACGTTCATGTGATAGTTAATACATAATAGCTGTATTTATACACAATATTATATGATTTTTTTCATTTTCTTTTCTATATTCTAATTATAAACTGTTTTGTGTGTCTATAGTTATGTAACGAATACAATTTGTGACTGGATTGCATATGGTATCTGTTGTAATTGTTGTTGTATTGATTTTTGAAATTTAATAAATAAATAAATAATGTTAACCATTAGATTTTCTGAGGATCAGTGGCGGTGATTATGGGAGCGTGGATGGCAGTTGCCCCCGCCCCTACTTTTGGCCACTTTGGCCCTGCTTCTTAATGCTACTAAGAGAAAGTAAACTGTCCTTGGCCCCTAGTTTTGGCATTCAATCGCCGCTACTGTGAGGAACTGATCATTCGGCGTATGTCTTGCCTCTTACAATTTACATTAGTGTTCTGCATAATTCCAATTTGAAGTGTATAGTTAAATTAAAACAACCACATGACTGCTGAAAGAAACCAAGGAGAACGAAAAACTGCGCAATATTCGATTGCGGACGACCATGGAATATTGTTTCGTAACTTGAAGTTGGTTGCGATGAACCGCAGACTTTTACTGTACGAACAACAACCAGAAACAACCCACAACGGCAATTACTGCTTGGGATTTAGTGTTTCTGATCTTGCAGACGCAGAGGGTAATGTACAATGTGGAAATCACCCACCGACCACTCCCTACAGAGGCACGGGTGGTGATTTGCAATCAAGCTGTAAGCCGTGGCTGGCGAGGCACAGTTGCCAGACACCTGCAACAGCTTATCACGCCTTCACAAATCAGAAGGAACCAACGCTTGTAATTTCTATGTCACTTCTGCCAGACGCCGGCGAGATGGAAATTAAGTTCTCAACGGCCACGCGTAGACGTGGATTTACAGTCAGTGAACACCCAACTTCATTGATATGTGTGTGGCTCCGATTATGGAACCTATTCTTATTTGCTCTCAGAGAGGAATCTAGGACAACTAAGATGGCGGACAATTGGGATGAAGCCAAAATCACGGACAATTGCGATGATTTTGACGGTGAAGATCATTTTACAAATTAATGGTAGGACAATTGCTACGATCAAGACCTAACCTAACCTAACCAAAGGTGCCACAGAACTAATAATAATGCTGTAGAAGGTTGGAACAACAAATAAATAGGTGGCTTCAAAAGGTGTCTAGCCCATGTTCAAAAACTTGATTTAACAAAATTCCCAGGCAAGTCTGACGAAATACTTCTGTGCTGACAAGAGATAAAAAAAAGAGAGCAAAGTAATAACAAAAGCCTTGTAATCAAGGGGTCTCGGGTTCTCCGGTGGAGGCACATAGTGGTTCGGATCCCAATTTAAACTGTAGGTCCAGTCCCAATTAGCTTTACTGTGCATAAAGTGGGCTTAAAACATCAACTCAACTCAACAAGTAATAACAAAAATACTAGAATGGTAAATTTGTTATCACTAACGGTGTGTGGAACAACACTGATTTTAAACACGCCAAAGTGGTTGTAATGCAAGTACGTTTACAAGTACAGCCAATCTCAAGCCTGGAGAAAGTGCGAGAAAAATCAGTGTTCTATTAAAAAATATGGTAACAGTTTCATACATCGGAGACACATTTCTTCAATTTTACACAAGGAACTACTTACGGAAATGAGTTTCTACAAGGTTTACAACGTTCGTCGAGGTATTATCTTTCATCGTGGAATATATTTGACCGGGAAATCATGTATTTTTCAAGAGAAATATCTCACCGACACACAATTGCACGTGCAAAATGTATGCTCATGGCAAAAGTTGATCTATTTGGGCCGGAGCCAGTGACGGCATCATAGTGGGCGCCCCAGTTCACAGCCAAACGAGTGCACGAAAGATCCAGATGTGGCTCCAATAAAGCTAAGTTGGCAACAGTCCAGCGGAGGGAAGAGTCTCGCGGAAACTTTTCCTCATGCTCTTAAGTGGTTAGAAAAATTACAGTTTGAATATAATTATAGTAAATTGTTTACATTTGAATAACAATACCACGCGTTTTAGATTAAATGTTCCAAAGATTATCTTCTCTTGCAAGAGCGCCGAGGTTGATCTGGTACAATCAACAGCAAATGAATTAGGAGAAAAAGATTTTCTCGACGAAAAATGAGTTGGCAATGCTTCGAACACCGAGGCAATCTTGATAAGAGGCTTGAGGAGCGTCGAGCAAACTTTCCTGAAAAGCACAACTCAACTCCAGTATCGAAGGTCATGCTACACGTGGATTGGCAACTTTCGGGAGCATGGTGTCTGTCTACACAATTCTCCCCAAATGCCTGTTTGAAGATGAACCTTCTGCTCGCATTTTATTTTTCAAATGTAGTTCTGACGTTGTAGTCATTTTACAATTATTTGTATTTGTTCTTATTTTGCTTTGCTTTTATGTCACCTTTACAATTAATCGAAACTATGAAGATGGATGATAATGAGATTAAATTGATGAAGAGACACTTAAAAAAGAGATTGCCAGACCAGGACTCGAACCCGGAACTTAAAGCGGATAAGGTGGGGTGACCGTCAATACCTCCATGAACTGGAGTATAAAATTTGTAATTGCTCAGAAGTATTTTTTGTTCTGTTCATGACTAATACCTGCTTTCGGACACTTAATTTATAAGTGACACACTTCGTTCGGTGGGGACAAGCCACGTATTGTTTGAGAGGATGACACACCTCGTTCATATACTAGATACAATCATGGACTATACTTCAAATTTGACGTGCTAAACAATACTTTCGGAGATCAGTTGGACATAGCAATTTTGATATACAAGTTGCATTTTCTCTACTTATTCATTATGCCTCATAGATAATCTCGCAACAACGCAAAATGTTTTAATTGACTCGAATTCACAATGACTAATATATACTGGACCTACATATTTTAAATGCAAAATCTAGGTGACGAAAATATGCCTCAACACGAAATGAAAATGCAATATTCATTCAATACACTAAAAAAGCTAACCAAAGCAGACTTTTAACAACATTACACACGTAACGTTTCCATCCTCTAACAGGGTTTTTGTTGGAGTAAGATTCACATGGCGTAATAGGATTATCATTCACTACAAAGCAATAGCTATAAACATGAGATAAACCTGAAATGAGGGGTTAGAATTCACCATAAGAGAAGTGCAGCAGGTAAAACAAAACACATATGTAAGTAAGAGGTGTGTAAGTGTAAGTTTCTATGTGAAAATTGACTGAGTGGTAGCACTAGACGGTTTTACGTCAAGGATCCTAGGTTCGAATACCGGTCTGGACATTGGTGTTGTTTCTGAATGTTCTATTTATTTTATCTTCACTCATCTTCGTCGCCGCGATTGCCCGAAAGTGGAAGAAAAGCGACGCTAAATAAAAATAAAAAATATGTGAAGATTAGAAGGTTAATTAAGAGCTGATAGGTAAAATATACTCTATGAGCGATGCTCGATAGAAGTTCTGTTAAGATGTCAAACCTGTAAGAAGCAAATAGCGAAGTTGTGTGAAGGATTGAAGATAAGCTTCGATAACATGGTCACCTGGATTGTCTCGAGCTGAACCAGTAAATGGGCGATGTTTAATCCCCAAGGCCATTCTGCAAAAAGAATGCCAAAAGAGGTTCGTGTGTGGATTTGGTCAGCATGAAATTGCTGGGTGATGATAAGTGAATGGTATTTTTTCTGTTTTCGTTATTTTACGTTGCTTTTCTACCTCTGGATCTTGAGTGACGAATAAATTAATTTGGTGAACTGATAAACACAAAAAAGCCAACCCCGTGGCTAATTGGTTAGCGCACACGCTTCGAAGTAAGGTGAAGATGTGTCATTGTCTGCATCCCACTTCCATCTATCACATCTTCAACCTTCATCATTGCGATTATCCGAGACTGGTAGAACAGTGACGTGAAATAACAAAAATATCACCCTCGGTGTCGATTTCAAAGTTTGAAGTATTGCTGTTTTTGCATTCAATAGCGGCTCTAGATTGTGACAGTGATGTGAAATGCTTCTGATTTTATAAGAAATAGTAAAACGGGAAGAGCGATAGATATTCCTCTATTTTCAATTTTCTCTAAAACTGTTTTCCCCGACTGTGGTTATAATGAATTCTATGTAGTATGAGAAATATACTTTAATTTATACTAATTTATGCATATGCAACTGATTAAGAGAGCCTCCACGATGGCGCAAGGAAATCGTCGCCGCATTGTAATCAAGGAGTTCTCGGTTCGATGCTCGGTGGAGGCACATAGTGATTCGGATTCTAGTTTAAACTGTAGATCTCGTCCCGGTTTGCCTATTTGTGCATAAAACTCAGACTCAGAATGATTAAAGACTTTTCGAAATATTCTGTCTGTATCGGAATGGCAACTTTCTTCAGAACGAAAATGAATTCGTAAAGCAATAATACGCACAGCACCTATAATTACCCACTGCCATTCAACACGCTACTATTCGTAAATTCAGAATTATTATTTTAGGGTTCAAATTCTGGTATCTGAAAGAGGGACACTTGGCCCCAAAAGTTTCAGGTTTGTTAACATTTACTAGTTAAGGATATTTTTGTTAAGCTCCTGGGACCTGAGGAACAAAAATATAGATCCTTTAAAATGATTTCTCAAATTAAGTGTAGAAATTATGCAGCACACTAGCCCAGGGACGCTATAGCTTATTCATGGGATGGAAAAATTGTCATTTCCTGGTCTCAGCATGGAGTTCTATCTCTGCAGTGTTTCCTTATCAATTTAATGTAATTATCATCCATCCTCATAGTTGCGACAAATTATAAATGTGTCATGGTAAAAACAAAGCAAAATAAGAAAAAAAAATGTAACATTACTGCAATGTCAGAACTACGTTGGCAAAAAAAAAGAACACCAGATCATTTTCAAACAGGCATTTGGGGAGAACTGTGTATTTCCTCCCTCTCTTTCCTCTCTCCTCCCTCTTCTTGGGGGAGGGGCAGAGAACATGCTCCCGAAAGTTGCCAATCGACATGACCTTCGGTACTGAAGTTGTGCGTTGAGAAAACTTTGTTTGAAGCTCCTCAAGCATCTTATCGCAAATGCCTCGGTGTTCGCAGCATTGCCAACTCATTTTTCGTCGAGAAAATCTTTTTTCTCTTAATTCATTTGCTGTTGATTGTACACACGATCATTAAGGACACCCCATAGAAAGAAACAGGGCGGCATTAGCTCCGTCGATCAAGGTGGCCACTCAACTTAATTCGTAATTTTGCCTAAGGGAACGTGGAAAACAAACGTTACTGAATCAATACATCAGCTATAAGTATGACATCTGGACAATATTTATTTTATAATACACTGGTAAGAATTCACTGCTGCATCTTGTGTGTGTGTGTAGTATAAACAACATTCAAAGCTTGTCATCGTACAAAACTTCACGTGGTTTAGAAATAATCAAGGCTACCAAATTTTCTTACCAAACTTCTTCTGTTTGCATTAGCGTAACTAACAAGCTCTGCGCCTCCCCCCCCCCCCCCGCAACTTTCAATTGTGCGCCCCTACGCGTTAAAAGAAGCTTTTCTTTCTAAAGCCTACATTTATATTAGACATATACAAATATGTAAATACATACATGTAATTTGAATCAATGTAAAAATTGGTACGGAAGATTAATACAACAGACAACTGGCGACTGAACATCGCATCGGTGACGTCATTTTTCGCGGTGGAACAGTGCTGTAAGGAACAATTTTTGTGGAAAATGACAAAACCATTATAGCGAGGAACGCGTCAAGTAGACCAACGGGAAGTAAACCATCGATACGAAAAATGATAATAAATCAAGGTTGAGTTTGTGTTTTTTAAGTACACTTTATACACAGTAAAACTAAACGGGACTTGGCCTACAGTTTAAATGAGATCCGAACCACTATCTGTCTCCACCGGGTATCGAACCCGTGAACCCTTGATTTCAAGACGACGACGGTACAACAACGTCATCGAGGAGGCATAATAAATCAAGGTATTGAACAGAAAGTGGTAATATCGGATTTTGGTTTTTAGCCTACATGTCAAATTATTTGCAAATCTCTTTCAAAGATTGAAAGTCAGGGTTGCCAGCGCATTTTCTTGCCTGTCGTCTACCCTTCGATGACTTGAACTATTTAGCTAATGAAGGTTACTTCTAATCTGGTAACTCGCTTTCTACTTTTCTACCGATTAACATTTTCTGTTTGGAGTGGTAAAATATACAGTCCCTACCAAAGGTTTAAGACCACCAATTTTTTTCATATAAATGAATCCTGAAAGAAATTTTTGGTACAAATAAGAGTGAAATTGCATGGAAGTAATATAGTGTGTGAGGCATATATTGCCGAAAAAATATTGGTATACGTCTTGTAGTTCTTGAGATACGAAAGTGGAAAATAAAATTTCTTATCTGAAAGATCCAGCATTTTAAAGTGCAGATGAATGTGTATACACGTAACCGACGTCGTTATGACAGTACTGAATTTTTCCCAGTATTGTGGAACATGAACGAAGGTTTTGGCGCAAAAAAAAATCCCCCAAAAAATATTATCTTTTATATTTTTCTTCTTCTAAAATTCGCAACATTAAAAAAATACAGCGATAACTGAGAGGTCTTCAGATAACAATACCTTCCTCAGCGACTGCGCTGGAGTGAACAAATTTTATCAGCCATTAGTTGAAATGTGTGTCAATAGATGGCGCAGAAAGAGATATCTAGAATAGAAGCATTGTGCAAGTCCAAAACCTGTTTTCGTTACGCTTGATAATAAACAGGCTGTTTGAATCGCAAGCTACGTGATAGTGGGGAAAAATCTGTGCCCGTGGCCATGAAATGGCAAATAATTGGTATGTACAGATGCAATAGGTCTAATGGAGAAATTGCAGTAGCATTGAATGTGAGTAAATCCTGCGTGGCGAACACAATAAACAAATTCAAGCAGCAAGGTACAGTGGTTGATAAAACCACGTTGCGGCCGCCTCAGGGTAACTAACGTCTGTACGCGAGGATCGGATTATGGCGAGAGTGGCAAAGAATAACCGTAAAGCTCATCTTCCAGCGATAATGAGGGAATTTGAAGATTCCATTCATAAAAGGGTTTCAAAGATGACCATTTCGCGTCGTCTGGGGGAATGTGGACTTGCGTCTTACGGTCCTCTCAAAAAGCCATTGCTCAACAATGTACATAAGAGAAATCGTGTGAAGTGGTGCAAAAATAAAAGAAACTGGTCCATGGAACATTGGGGTAAGGTCCTTTTCAGTGATGAATCGAGATTCGTGCTGTACAGCTCCCAAAAAGTGAGAGTTTGGAGAACAGCAACCGAGAAACTTCTACCCGAATGTCTCGTGCAAGCTGTTCAGGGTGGGGGTCAATCAGTAATGATCTGGGGATGCATGTCTGCTGCAGGGACCGGGATTTTGAGATTCATTCCTGGCTCCATGGATTCACCAGAATACATCGAAACAATGAAAGATAACATGCTGCCGTCCGCCCAGAAGCTCCACAACGGGTACTTCGTCTTCCAGCAGGACAACGCGACTTGCCACACGACAGCAGCAACAATAGGTTGGATTCGAGCGAGGGAAATCCCATTGTCGCGTTGGCCAGCACGAAGTCCGGACCTGAATCCTATATAAAACGTATGGAATACCATTGGTCTTCGTGTAGCCAGACGCCAGCCAAGGAATGTCCAGGAACTTCTTGAACATATCTCCGAAGTATGGAATGAGATTACGCCCCAAGAATGCCAGAAATTGGTCCGTAGCATGAGAAAACGTGTGCAGATGTGATTAAAACTTAAAGGTGGACCTATTGACTATTAACATTTCACACTTCATTCATCGAATTTCAGGAGAAATGTTTGTTTCCAAGTATATTTTCAAAGTTCAGATTTAATGATTTTACAATTGTACCTTTAGTTGCATCTATTAGTTATAAGTGCATTAATATGCCCTTACACTTTCTTGATCTTGATGTACCTTTCAATAACATTACATAATAATTCCAATTTTGTATTAAAGTGTTTATTTCATGAAAAGCAGTCTCATATGTACTTTTTCTGTTTGTCTCAAAAACACATGACAAGGTGATCTTAAACTTTTGGTAGGGACCGTAATATTTTTGGTTGAAAATGTATTTTAACGCCGAAAGGAAAACCTTTCGGTCTTTCTTAATTTATCTTTCTTGCTGCACCCCCGAAGCTCGTGCACCGCACCGCGGTGGTCGCGGAGGTGTTATTTACGCCACTGTCTGTTTGTCATCTCGTTACGATGCTATCAAAAACTTGACAAAATTGAATTTTATCCTGAATACAGTAAAACCTCGTTAATCCGGACCCCGATAAGCCGGACTTCGCTTAATCCGGACAGGCAAAAGCAAAAAGGAAAAAGAAAAAGCAGAATGCAAGGTTTTAAATGTGGCTAGAAGTCAACAAGAGAACTTCCCAAAGAAAAGGCAGTCAACAACTGATGAAATTCTGTTTCCCACATACTTTGTACGTACTGCACTGTATAGTGTATTTAGGCTATGCCCTTTAAATGCACCATAATAAACGTGTTTTGTTGCTATAAACGGAGTTTTAATGCACTTTCTACTGTTATTTTAGGTTATTTCAGTTAATCCGGACTTTCGTTAAACCGGTCAACTTATCCCCCCCCCATTGTCCGGATTAACGAGGTTTTACTGTATCTGCAACCACACAGCACAGACTCATCCTCTTCGTCGCTCCCTTGTTCGTACCACCTACCGCAAAGTTGCTCATAGAACCGATCGAAATTAGCGTGGTAGAAACATATATTCCTTTTCCGTTATGTCTGGAGTAGCGACACGCAGAGGCGAAAACTTGTGGGCGGGGCCAGACTAGGTGGGGAAGGGTGCAGAATTCCCTTAGTAGGCTTGCGAGCTCTCATGTTTACTACAGAACTATTGGACTAGTCGAGTCGCCCCTCCGCGCGGTCCCCTCCCCTCCGCACCTTCATTGGACGAGGCACACAGCCGCAACGTGCGCTAAGGACGCGTTCGCGTTCTCATACTCCAGACATTCCGGGAAAGGAATATAGTAGGAATATAATCGTAATTTGACACATTATGTGTACACTCACCGGCAATAAAAATGCAACACCTATATCCTGAAATACTCGCTTCCCTGCAAGGCGTTGTGCATGTTGCCTAACTCTGCGGCGGTGGTATCAGTCATCTTTGAAAATTTGTTATTAAGATCCAAGATTAAGCAACGTTACAAATAAGCAATGTAGGTGACCACAACAGCTACAATATTACCAACTTCATGTGGGCGCACTTGTTAAAATCAAGATTCAAATTGATTAGTATAATACAGGGTGGCGGAAAAAGAACGCATGTTTTTAGAATAAGCCTAGCGCCGTTGATTTTCAACGTTTTATTAAAACCAAAACGAACTGTAAAAAATGCACTTTGGATAGATATACAGTGATGATGTCGGAAAGATGACGTCATTGTTGCTGTCCCCACCACGTAATCTCACGTTTCGGCGATGTCTCTTGGCCACCACGCTTCCCTGATTTGTCTGTCTGCAATTTCTTTCTGTGGGGTTACCTCAAGTCGAAAACCTCGTTCAGTAGACGAGCTGAAAGTTGTAATTCGTGAAGGAATTACAGCTGTGGCAGACGAAATGTTTGCAAGGGCAATGCGGAACTTTGAGGAGAGGCTCAGGATATGTTTGTATCTTGAGAATCAACGACGTTACACTTACTCCAAAAACATGCGTTCTTTTTGCGCCACCCTGTATATTACATCTCAACTTCTTCCATTGCGTAATCGTAAAATGATCTCATTGTAATCAAGGAGTTTCTGGTTTGATACCTGGTGGAGGCACATAGTGGTTCGAATCCCACTTTGAACTTTAGGTTAGTCCCGATTATCCTCTGTGCATAAAGATTACTCGAAGCAAAACCTACGAATATTCATTTCCAGGAACTAATACAAAGGCAAAATTTCTTGCACAGAAACTATATTAATTCAAGCTGGTATGCACACATATTCATATAACAAATACTCTCGCTCTCTCTTACACACACAAACACACACATAGAATGAAATATACAACTCCATTTCGACATATTTGCATTATTCTGACCGACCTCCGTGCCGGGGTGGTTAGCATGTTGCTCTACGACGGCAGGGGCTCCGGGTTCGATACCCGGCCTGGGCATGGATGTTTTCATCATATCATCACTCATCCCCATCTTCGCATGAGCCAAAGTATCAGAAAATCGAAGTAAAATAAACCAAATCAATCAATCCTTAGTTTACGTATCTTTGTTATGACATTTAGTTAATTGTGATGAAGCGACACTTACAAAGAACATCCGTATCCAACTCACACATTGGAACTTTGATAGCGAATCGAAAATCGACTATCTGAGGCGTTCTGCTTGGGAGCCGGTGCAGTGGTTTGACGCACAGAGTTCACATAGATAATATTAACTTGTGACATTAAAATATAATAGCAAAAATACATGTAATGAGCTATTACATTTGTAAGAGTTTATTTTAAGTGCACTTTATGTACGAATGTACCAGGACAATGAGTTTAATAGTGGAGCTAAACAATTGAATCGTGCAGGGAATCGAACCCGTATCTTTTCATTGTAAGATCATATCGTTATCACAACTGTATCATAAGATCATGCCGCAAGGTAAGGTTAAACTATCAAATTTCCAATTTGAATTAACAGGGAAACACCCTTACTGAGTACACGTTTGGCAATAACAGAAACCTCACACCCAGTTCTTTTTATGCGTGCTTTTTTTCTTAACTGATGAAAGGGTTTGATCGAAAAGACCGAACTACCCTCATCTTTTCCGACCGGTTTTCCCAATTTCGTGACGTCATTGGCCCCCTCACCATTCATCATGCATCGTGTGCTACGTTTAATGACTCCTTGCATCGGCCAGACAGAAACTTCCTCTAATTTACCTGGAATTGTTGTTGCAGGAAATGCAGACTCACACCTCCAATATCCTAGAGGGAGTTTGCTCACCAACGTCTCAATTTTTCCTAAAAGTGCATAAAACAAGCAAAAAGCAACGCAAACTATAATTGATTTCGCTCGCGACAAATTCGCAATTTGGTGACGTCACCGTGAAGAACCTGTAAGCCTCAACGCACTATGACGCGCATTTCGCATATGCTGGAACGCATTGACCTTGCCCTGATGGGACACGCACGAGAACAGGTTTGCGATTCGACGAACTGTACCAGGTGATTTCCAGAATTCCATGGTAGCAATGCAGGAAGATGTGAAGCGGGGCAAAAAAAAAAGCCCAATTTGACTCATGTAGGAACGGGCGCTTCTTTGCTTGTGCACGTTATCTTATCGTATCCTTTCGATTGGCTACCTCATTGTTGCTGCCTGAGTACGACAAGATAATCCCGCATCATCGGGAGTGTCGGCTGAACAGAATCCTGATCGCCGATTGGCCGAGATCCGTTGTGTAACGGGGGAGCTGCTTACCGAAACAAAAACTCACTCTCGTGTTCGTTGAAAAGCAAGGCGAAGCGTTGCACTCGTTTCACAGTACCATATCTCGCGGGTTTTCAAACCAGACTTGGTCGTGCACGCGTGTTGCACGGAGCGAAGCGCCAGTTGGAATTTTGCGGTGACTCTGTACGGACGTGCAAGGATGGTGAAGCCCACAGGTGCTAAGAATATCCTCGGTTTTTCCGATATTACCGATAGCAAAACTATATGGCGCGCTCTGAGTGCGGAATTCTTCGGCACCTTTTTCCTCGTGTTGGTCGGATGCGGTAGTTGCATTTCTTGGGGTGAGAACGGAAATTCTCCCTTGCACATTGCCCTTACGTTCGGACTTGCGGTGGCGACTTTGGCACAGGTAAGTGAAAAAACAAGATTTAACATGAAATTTGTAGAATTGATAGTTTTAGCTTAAATGTATAACCAATTTGTGCTTTTCAATAAAGGGGGTTAATTTTATTATGTTCGAGCTCCCAAATTAAATCAACCCCCATATGGCAGTACCTGAACGTCTCTAAGTGTGTGCGTACAGTTTCCTGAAACATAACTTCAGTGTAATCCTATCCCCAACAATATAGTTTTCAGGCAACTAAAATAAGAGCAAATAAAATCGACAGTAACAAATAGTGTAATAATACCTGGACTTCACGAATAAGTGAAGTTTTGAAATCCCCACGTCCCCTCGAAAACTATTCTGTGTAGCCATCCTGAGTCCACAAAGCGCTTGTGGCGAATCCTGCCCTCGTGGGCTTTAAAAATTAAAAGTGGCAGTTTTCTCGTCGAAGAGAAACATTTTATGGTCGAAGTTTTGTTTTATTGCGATATTATCATGCAACGAATGCAATTTTTACATGGTTATATTTCGATTTACTTCCGTTAACACATACCGGGGAGTTTTAGCGATTACTTAAGATTTTGTTCAATATATGCTTTCGTAGTAAGGCAGGCCAGGTTTGGTTCTCTTAGAATTAAAGTCCCTAAGTGCATTCGACTAAGGTTCGATTTACAAGCGCGCATGCTTGCATAAGGTAATTTTAAAGTTTTTTCAACATAAATAACTTTTTTTTTCAAATGCAAGCAGTGCTCATTACTTTAGGGAAGGTTCAAATTTCGTGCGACAATGATTGCCAAAATTCTACGATAATTAGTATTTCTGCCAGGAGAATTTGAAAAAATCATAAAATAATCTGAACAGTTATCCTCAAGAATATTAATTTGAGTTTAGGTGGAGAGACCGTTTAAATGGGATTCTGAGCACTGTGTGCCTACAGGGTATCGAACTAGACCCCCCTTGGTTACAAGCAGTTATTACGCCGTCGGGAGGATATTATTTGCTTCTAATAAGAACAGCTTTGTCAACAAGGAATTAACAAATATTTTACAATTAAAAGCCTAAGTAAATGCCAAGTTAGTAAATTTCCTTCTGTTCCCTAAAAAAATATCTGGGATTAAAATAAATTTGTGAGCGTCCTGGGTTCGTTTCTTGCCATTCGAATTCCTCTTGAAGGTTCAGACCTTCACAAATTGGATTTAAACTAGCCTTTGTAAATCTTTCATTTTTTATTTTCTTGTTTTAAGTCCACTTTATGCACAGAAAGGCTAATCGGGACTGTACCTACAGTTTAAATTGTCATCCGAACCACTATGTGCCTCCACCGGGAATCGAACCCGGGACCCCTTGATTACAAGACACAATTCTCTTGATATGAAGGTAATATAGTGTTAGATATCGCATATGCTTCTGCATATTCTGTGCCTCCCCTCAGAACAAAATTCTAGATCCGCTTATCAGTACAATTTTTTTAAAAAAAGCCAGCATAATTAAAATAATACAAAACACGAACGTTCTGCAATCTTGGAAATTTGAAGTAAATTAAAATAAATCCAACAAATTTTAATTTTGACCAGATCTTCATGCAGCCTGTGGTCGAATGTTTCGCTGTTCAATTGTTTGCGCCGAAGGTTATGGGTTGAAATCGTGGACAGGGCTCATCAATAGTCATTCATCCTTATTGTAGCGATTTAACTCTTATTCTCTCATTTAGCGTCGCATTTATGCAACTTTTAGATGTATATAATTAATCAAGGGACACTTGCAAAGAAAACCTGTGCCAAGGTCCCCTTCCCCGCCTTAGATATATATATATTTTGGTTGTTGCTAATGTATTTTAGACCTTGTTTATTGTTAACCATGCTGGTTTTTTGCCGATAGGTTCGATAAACACTTTAATGATGCATGGTGTAAAGGGAAAAATGAATGATTAGAAAGGTAAAAAACACAAATGTGCCGAATTCACTTGAATGCATGTATTAACACACAGTGCTTAGAAAAATTATAATAAAGATGTTCAATGCTGCGACAAGGTCTGAATAACTGGCTCTCAGGGGCATGGAGAAGATGTAGCGAAGTACTTCTGGGAATTTTCTCAACATCATATATAGGCTTCTTAGCGAGGTATGACCCACCTCTTAAAATTCATATTGAAAATGAGAAAAGCAAGACAAAATACTTAAGTCCTATTCAAAATGAACTTATTACACAGGCTTCAAAACAGGTGTTGAGTGGCGTAAGATGTTCCAAAGGCCTTTTTTGCCTTATTTTGAATACAACCAAAGATATTACCTACTAGAATTGATCAAATGTCAGTTGTAACATGATACGTCAATCGAGTAGGGGCGGACAACTGAAAGTTGCGGGGGAGGGTGGCGTAGAGCATGTTAGTTACGCTACTGTTGACATTGTAAGTCCTTGGTTCGTGTATTTAATATTTCTATTTTTTTCGGATTTCGTCAAGTCTCTCTCTCATTTAGGTTAATCGCGAAGATCAATGAATGATTTGATAAGTGAGGGGGCAATCCAAAATCTCTCAATCCCAGTTGGTGGCTCGAACCTAGAGACGAGACGTGGTAGTCTTTCGGTCTCGTCTCGATTTATAAACACCCTTCTCGACCTGTCTGTTTCGACTAGTCTCAAAGTACAAGTACAGGGCGTTCGTTTTGGCTCTGGGCTGAGATAGCGCGTGCATGACGCAGATGCCGGCATTTTCCTCCCGTAAAGTCTATTATTTACGCACATATCTTTAGCATGTAGACAATTATATTTACATTGCATAACTAGTACTAACCTGTGTTATACAGAAGAGTTGTTCAAAGTAGTTCACGCGCTATCTCGTCCCAGAGCCAAGACGAACGCACTGTCTAAGCAGCATATACATGTCAGTGAACAAATTTTCTTGCCGTATGCAGGTCATTATTTCAAACAACTTTTTGTAAGGTGGCCGCGGTGGCTCAGTCGGTAACGCGTCTGACTACCATGCTAAAGGTCCCGGGTTCGATCCCCGGCTGGCTCAAATCCGGGAACTTTTCTAACGTTGGAAGCTGCCCCGGCGCCCAACAAGCGTCGAATTACATGGGTACCTGGGGGAAACCCTGGGGGGCAAAGGTGGTCAGGGGCGTGGCGCTGATCACATCACCCCAATCACGACCGGATCAAGAAAGTGTGGTGCTGATCACATCACCCCCTATACGCCTTCATGGCGTGGTGCTAAGCACAGGGAAAGCTTTACTTTTTTTCATTTCTGTTTGACTAGAACAGTCTCCCCAAAATAACCTGAATTTTATCCTGAAAATATGTTCAACCTTGAAGTACAGGTTCACAGATGCAATTAAATAGATTATTTTAAATACAGTAAAACCTCGTTAATTCGGACTAGTTGGGGGGATAAGTTGACCGGTTTAACGAAAGCCCCGAACCTAATAGAACAGAAAGTGCAATAAAACTCAGTTTATGGCAACAAAACACCTTTATGTATTTAAAAGGCATAGGCCTAAATACACTATACAGTACCTACAGTACAAAGTCTGCGGGAAACAGAATTTCATCAGTGGTTGACTGCCTTTTCTTTGGGAAGCTCTCTTGTTGACTTCTAGCCTCATTCAAAACCTTGCATTCTGTTTTTTTCTTTTGTCGTTTGCCTGTCCGGATTAAGCAAAGTCCGGCTTATCGGGGACTGGATTAACGAGGTTTTACTGTATTATAAAATATGACTTAAGTAGCCAGGTAGGTATCCGCTTGACATGTATGAAGTCTCAGAATCAAGGGGTAAAGAGCTAGTTTTCAATTGGAAGTATATTTCGGTGTTTTTTATTAATTTTGAGTTTGGTTCATATTTTTTTTCTTTCATGCGTGGTGTGGTTAGATTTTTGTTTCCTTGTCGTAAGGAAGTCTCTATAGACCTATGTGGCATACTGTGAAACCCCATAGTACTATCTGCATCGCCACCGTTAAGTGATTCAAGAGACTATTCCTTATGTGAAGAGTACAAGGATTATTTCTTCGATAATACTATGTTCGGTAGTCTAAAATAGTTCGCAATTTTCTCAGGAGATGGTGGTATTGTCACATATTCATGGGAGTTCTTCTAGTGTTACTTCTTTTCATGTGGGATGTTAGTTTCCGGATGAATTTTTTCCCCCTCTTTGCAACAATGTATTTTTGAAATGTGTATTAAAGGACTGTTTAAAAAGCATACTAGTTAAGAGATTCAATACTTCGTAGCGCACTGTCATATTTTGCTTAATGTGTATTGAATTCTCACGTGATTGTATGGCGGAAGTTAGCCCTGAAACTAACTAAATCCTGGTTTTAGTGAAAAGTGAAATAGTGCAGACACATCCGCGAGTGGGTAAGTGGATTGGACGTAAAGCGCCAGTTTTTATTCAAAATGGCCTGTAGAGTTCTCGTGTTTGCATGGAGCAAGTTTTAGCAGGTAGTGTTTGTAATTTTAAGACTACATTAGTACTTTAGACGTGATTGCCAAATCCGGTTCCTCGTAGGATGAACTCGCGTTTCAATGAGTTCGGTTCATGAAGTGCTACAAATTTCACTCAAATGAGTCACATGGCACACTTGTTTAACAAAGGTTAAACGGTTAATTCATTAATACAGAAAACTGGTTTTGAACGTGGTGAGAGTATGCCGGTTGTTGTGACGACGCACTGGAAACCTTAAAAGTAATTTGAAGCAGTTTTGCTTGCTCTAAAGTGTAAAATTGTTGAACCTTATATCTTGAATAAGATGGGTATGTTGGAAACAAGGAAATTTTCAGTGCACCCATTGTACGATTACATGTAGTTCGGATCATGTATATCCTGGCCCGATTAGCCTGGTGTGCATATGTCGGACCATGTGGCGGAGTGCAGATTATTACTTCCCGAAGTCATCTCTGTTCATCCTGCTGGCTTGGTGGCCGGCTGCATCGACTCAACTTACGATCTCGTCACAGAAGGTTCTTGGTTCGAGTACCACCTAGTCATTTGTATTCTTTGCCAACGTGCCTTCATAGCCGTGCCTTCATCGCCGCGATTAATTTAGAGGACAAAAAACCTCACCAGGCAGGATATGTATTTTTGTTTCGTTTATTTGCGCCGAATAGAATGAATGGAGACTCTCGCAAAAGAACACTCGGAGCCGCATACAGTACAGGGACCTCGAAACCGGAACCTCTTGATTGCAGTTAAATTTAATCTGTAGGCACGGTACGGTATGGATAGCGATCAAGATTAATGCCTTCCTATTAATCTCTTACTGAATTAATTGGAAATATCTAGATAAAATTAAAGTTGAGATTTTGCACAATTGCCTGAACTCCACCCACATGCAAAAGCTTTAAGAATCCAGTTCATGCTTCAAATATACTTTACATAGCAATTATTATACATTTTCAAATGTTCGTAAATGTTAGAGCCTCCCTGATGGCGCAGTGGTAGCGTCGTCGCCTTGTAATCAAGGTGTCCCGGGTTCGATACACGGTGGAGGCACAAGTGGTTCGGAACCCACTTTAAACTGTAGGTCCAGTCCCGATTAGCCTTACTGTGCATAAAGTGGACTTAAAACAACAAATCAAATATCAAATCAAATCGTAAATGTTAGTTCGTATATTTTTGCTTCAGTGCCAGAGTATATTCCAAAGCTGGGAGCTGCGAAGGTCACGTGAACGCACAAGTGACAGGATATCCTCTGTATTCTCAACCTACGCACCCCTTTTTGTTACATATCAAATACATTCGACATTTGTCACTGATAAAAAGTCTCTTTTATTAATATCCCAACAGGGTAGTCTATATTGTAGCGCGATCAGTGTGCCTCAGATTCTAACCTCAGATTCAAAGATTCTTTTCTGGCGTGCGGTGGTTACTGGTAATTTTGAAAGGGAAATTGGAGCGTAAAGGTGAAAGGGGTGACAAGTTTTTGTTCCTTGATAAGCATTTGATGTTCTGGTTTAGTTGAACCACAGGTTGTGTTAAGACTCCACAAATACCTTCTCTGGGCACTTTCCTATGCTCCTTCATGACACGTTGCATTGCACAGGATGCATTTTACCTCTAAATGAAACTTCTCTTAAATTCTCGTACATCACTAAATGTAGTATTTCGGTAATCTTACACATGTTCTGGCACATGTTTTGCGGAGATTAATACGTGGTCACATACGTGAAGGCATCTTTCACAGCTGCTCGTAACTCTTGGGTTGTGTGATAGCGGTTATTTCAGGCTCTTGTCGTTGAACTTCCAAAGGTGAGATCGGGACGACTTGGAGGCCAGACTAAGGGAGCTGGGTAATCTTAAGAACATCTTGTAATCCACCGCCTGGGAAAGATGACACTTGCAACGCGAAGTATGTGCCAGAACATGGCGCAGAATTCGGCTGTGCTACGAACATGACTGGTCTCATGGCGATGTTCTGGACTCTTAAAACAGTCGGGTATGTGTCCATATCAAGCATTCAACCATAACCATCGCAATATCTAAAATAAAAGGGGGTATGCCCGCTTTGTGGTCACCCTGTAGAAATAATGTATGCTAGCCGCCAAAATATAGTGTCTTTATTGCAAAATTTATTTCGTAATTATCACCATAATTATTAAGAATAATATTGATGAACTAACATTATCACACGTGGATACTCACAAATTGTCAATTTTAAACGCCGTATCAGACCTCTTTCAGGCGACAATCCAGGATATATTTTGAAATGAAATAAAAATAACTGGATCATAACTTATTACCCCAGAAATAACTACCAGCATCATAGAACAAGTTATAGTTAAATTTGTCGGGTATTGAGAAATAATTTTTAGAAAATAGTATTTCATATTGAAAATCGAGCACTCTCTCAATCTTTCTCCATCTCAAGTTCAGTCCCTGCCATCGTCTTTCCATGAACCACAGAAACAAAACTAGATGAAATACCCCTTTAGCCCAACTAATTTATCTGTACGAATAGCTGTATTAAGTTTTGCCGCCACGGTTTTCTTCAATTACTGTGAATTGTGGACGAGGTACATTACTGATACGAGAACTGCATCCTCCCTTACAATAAAACTATTACCACATACATGTTGTTCGAAATGACAACTCTAAAACTATCTAAAGTTGAAGTGAAGAAGAATCTAAATCCACCTTACAATCTTCATGTCGACCTCTTACATAATCTGATTTTACATGTTCAATTTTGGGTCTTGAATTTATACAAATTTCTATTGAAGTTAGTTGCTTGTACTGACTTCCACTTATCCTAGGGGAATCTTATCACTCCTAATTTGTGCGCCCTTGGCCTTTTGGACTAAGGCGTAGGTACAGCTAGCCCTGATTGGTCGTGTAAGGGATGACCTTCTGGTAAAGCGACCAAATGTCAACCTCACTTGTGAGTAGTACACCTCGGTAACTGCTTTTTGCAGGACTACGAGGCTCTCGCGCCTGGGCAGTATAATCTTCTGTAGGGCTGTGTGTTGTCCTGTCCTTTTCTGCTGAGTGCCCCTTTACAGCCTCAGCTTTTATTTAAACAAAGAAAGAATATTTTAGTCCTCAGACATTTGTTATATTTTATTTATGGTAAGGGGCTGGACCCCCTATGTGACTGTTGCAAGATAGGCTGAGTGCTGACGCACCCACAATTTTCACTTCAATCAAGCTAGCTCTGATTGTACTGTTTTGGGGATAACTAATATTGCCTCCCCATGGACCTCCCCGATGACCTTTGTCGTTGCCTTGTAATCAAGGGATCCCGGGTTCGATACCCAGTGGAGGCATATACGTACTATACCCTGTCCTAGCTGTGGAGCAAGGAAGGAAATCGAGTGACCAGAGAGAAGCAGTACACGCTGCCGGGAAGGCTGGTAACTGTAGTCACTTTCCCCAATCAACGCAATTCCGTGGAGCAGTCTCGCGTTAATACTTGCGCAGAGACTTGTTTTCGTTTGCCTGCTCCAAAGTTAGCTGGGACAGAGTATAGTAGATCTGATCAAACTTTCAGCTGTAGGCCCGGTCCCAATTACAACGTCTGTGTATAAACTAATATCCCCTCCACTTGTCTCATCACAATTTCTTGACGTCGTTACTGGTGGACCATGCAACGTGGGTTCTGATGTGGAAGTCTTCTACTGTGGCCTGGTCCTCTCAGTGAAGGTGCGAGCGCGGGAAAAGTGGAACAGAGTGGCCGGCGGCTGTGTACAAACGCGAGCCGCTGCACCCGAGGCTACCGGGCTATATGGGTCAACCAGTGTTACAAGACTGAGTAACGGCAGCTTGATTTGGGTAACGAGTTCAGACGGGTACCCGCCGCGGCAGGTTGGGCGAACTGGTTCGCCACGTGCCCTCACGCTCTCGAGATTCGCCATTCAAGATTTTAACGACGTTTTATGCAGCCGTTCGTTGACCTTTTGCAGCGTCTTGTGTGTGCATTACCAGGTCTGCAGAATGTAACTCGTGGTGAAATGAACATTGTTGATACCATGGGAGTAACTTAACGGAAGTGGGGCAATAGGGTCACCCGCCCCCCCCCCCTTTTTTTTTTTTCAGGTTCTGCTCCCCCAAAGCTAGGCCCCAAGTACTCTGCTGTCACGTGTTGACATATGAGTGACACAACTCATTGTCGTGCTTATAGTAGAGGAATCGAACGGTAAAAATGGCCTAACCCGGAAACAATTGCAACACAAATGTTGTGCCAAATTGTGCGAAATGGTATAGTGAATAATATATTAAAAATCCAGCATCCAAATTTTTGGAGAAAATTCGCCATCTTGGAAAATGGCGGCAAATATTAAATCTCTAAAACTGTGGATTGTATACAAAAAGTGAAGATAACCAAAATGAAAAAGCGGAAAATTTGCTATGGTTTTTGTTTGATAGAGCTACCGGGCCCAAGATGAGGCGTTGGTTTGGGGGGAGGGGGTTAATAAAGACTCCCCCGTTAACCAAGCTTCCTTTCATACGAGACACATGAAGACCTTGTTATATCCTGGAAGGTCCCGGGTTCGAATCTCGATCTTGGCATGGGTATTCTTTGTATGGCTCCCTTAATCATTCATCATGTCGTCCCTCATCCTTGCGATTAGCTTAAAAAAACAATCCAAATCAATCAGTTCTCCTGGTATAGTTTCCGGTGGTTTGTCGTCTGCTGAAGATTTTAGTAACAATCACGTGAGTAGCTTACTTCTACCTACCTACTCAAAGGAGCTTCAATAATGCATTGTTGAATTGTAGTTATTCTCGCCATAGGACGACAGTCTTAAGGATGCACCAAAAAAATAAACCAACAAATAAATATAACTGAAATTTGTTTGCTTTGGAGACATTTCAAGACCCCAATAACCCCTTTCCCCTTTTAAACGCGCCACTAGTTTAGGCAAGACACATGCTACCGTATTAGAGAATTTATGGTGTACACTTGGGGTGACCATACATCTAGTTTTGACGTGGACAGTCCCGTTTGAGGCGTGTTCCGGTCGGCGTATTTACAAAACCCTATAGTACTGCAGAACCTCCAGCGATATTTGGCTTCTGATTGGCTGCCATTCCGGAAGTTAATGCGGCGTTCCTTCAAGGTAATGCTAGATGGTAGGGTTCAAATTAACAGTGTAGATTTCAAATATCCATTCCAACAAGATAAGAAACCCATTTATACTAAGGTTGATATTTTAGCACAATTATTTAAATCAATATTTTAGAAGACGGAAATCAGAACTCATCTTGAAGTGAATAATTTTTCTATTTAGTCACATCAGTGCAAACATTGTAACTACCAATGAGAATTGAGAAAATTATGTATGTTTAACGTATATCATTTTAAACATTATATTTATTATATAAACGTATTTCTTAACATAATTTCGACAATCTGATTACAAACTTTATTACTATATAATCACGAGTCTTATTTTTCCATACGAAGAAACAAGGAACGATGGACACGGAACCTAAACAACTTCGGTGCACACAGCCAATCAAAAAGCTTTATATACCTCTGGTTCTGCAACACTATCGGGTTTGTAAATACGCTTCCGGTGAGGCGTGTTCCGGTCGTCCCGTTCACATTATTAAAACGTCACTATTTGTGCTGTTTTATAAAAGTATAGGAGTTGTCTTGAAAACCAAGTCTAAATTTAAGACATTTCATGCTAAAAAGGTGTATTGTTTTGTCTTCCTTTATTTTTAGAGCAGTGAATCAGCATTAAGTTTCTTCACGGAATTCCAACAAGAATTTCAAGTTGCCTTGACACAAACTCAAAAGGAAACTCTAGAGTTGTGTGTCTGATATGTGGGATAAGGTTTTCGGGGAGATTTATAAACTGTTGCTGAAGATTAAAGCTGCTCTCAAGAAGATTGATTCTTCTGCTAAATACAGTGCGTCCATTTCGATCTTCAGCCGAGAGATCTGGAGAAGCGTGGCGGGCGGCGCTGGCGGAGATACAGACATTTGCGGCCTGTAATGCCCGCTTATTTTTATGGACATATGCAGACATTTATATAAATATTGCAAAACTAGCACTAACCTGTGTTATAATTTATAATCTGTAATTCATCCAAGTTCTGCCCTTATATACACAAAAAATACGCTATAGAAACGATGTTAAGAGCCACAGATAATAAAACATTTTAATCATAGTTTTGACCAGTAACGTCCTGCTTGAGCTCATATCCTTGAAAGAGTTTTGTGTCGATGGGGATCGTTTGGAGGTTTCGAATGTGCAACACTGTATCAAGATTACGCTGTAGACGAAACCGTTAAGTCAATGGTGTTCGTGAGCTTCCTTGCAATCCGAAATCTCCTTGCTAGAGTTTTTTGTTCCTTCGCGACAGAGCTGTGAATATAGTGGCGAGCAGATGTAAACCAAGAGCGTGTTAATTTCGTACTGTGCGCAAGTGTGTTATTATTGGTTACTTGCCGTTACTTATTTGTGTTACTGCAGTGTGTATGTGTATTGTCAGTGAGGATTGGAATGCCAGCCGCAAGGTTCACGTTACGAGGGGCTGATATGTTCTCGGCCCGACCCAGAAGGACTTTAGCTACAAGCACGAAAGTTTCAGGCTATTCAACGTATTCTCCCCGAAAGTCTACACACTTGGCACTTGGTGGATATCAGTTTGAACAACTCTTATAACACAGGTTAGTGCTAGTTTTGCAATATTTATATAAATGTCTGCATATGTCCATAAAAATAAGCAGGCATTACAGGCCGCAAATGGCATCTCCGTCAGGCGCCGCCCGCCATGCTTCTCCCGATCTCTCGGCTGAAGATCGAAATGGACGCACGGTACTTCTCGCATTACTAAACTTCAGCGTAGGATTAACATCATAGGTTGTTCAGAAAAGGCGAGAAAGTCATATAGAGATTATAATATTTAATAAATTTTGACATTGGGAGATCATATTTAATTTATGTATCATTTATGTGATCCATCCTTTAATTAATAATACGTTAATAATACCAATAATTTTATAAGTAGGCCTAACAGATTTTTCAGAATGGGGTTAAACTGATCTCCTTGGAATTATGATCACCCTATCTACATTGTTACATCTATGCAATACCTGAAACGATATATTCATCTTATGTTTAACATTTATGAAAATTCTGTACGCGCAGTGTATAGTGACAATCAGGTCCCGAGATCCAACGCCCTAATTGAATTGTAATTTCTAACTTTATGAGAGTCTGACAGTGGACTATGTTTAGTAAACTCTGAAGATAACTTACTGAAACTAGGAGCTTTGATAAGCACTTAACGGTTGATAAACTACATCTGATTTAGTCTTCCTTGAGAAAAAAGTTGAATATATTTTTACTTGTGATCAGCCTTCTTGTCCGTGAAGTCAAAATCATCTTGTACTTGAGCCGAAACGAAAACCAGTATTTATGTGAACGTGCATCCACTTTTCCTTTTTTTCTCCCAAGAACTCCGCGACTAGGTCTTTTTTAGTTTCTGCCGTACAATTGCTAATACGGCTCTTTACGTAACATGAGAAAATACGAAGGAATATACGACGTCGGGACATCCTTTCGCATTCATTGCATAATGTCGTCTTTGCCCCAGCGAGAAGTTACTTCGCAAGATTTAAAAAGAGCATTAGTTCCCAAACTCATTGTTCTGCTACGCCAGTGGGAACCACATATCGTGACTGTTCACTTCAAGGTAATGAAGGCCTGATCGGTGATTGGAGCCGCAGTTACTATGTTTTCATTTCCTAAGATCCAATAATGACGGAGTAATTGTTTGTGGTTATGTAAAATTATTAGTTTTGACAATTAAAAACTAATTTAACATCCAAAACAGTATTCCTTGTTGGCAGACTAATTATTGGTAAAAATCAACAACGCACAATAAAAGGTTGTTTTTCACTTTTTAGGATAGGGCAGGGGTTCCCAAACTTTTTAGTTTCACGGCGCCCTTAGTGTTTCAAGATTTTTCCGCGGCGCCAGTGTCAGAATGCAGGCCTATCTAACATTTGCAACGCTCAGTTAGTGTGGCTAGGTTGCTTGCCTTAAGTTAAAAATAAACACGTATTTGAAATTCAAACATTTTATGTGCAAAATGTACTAAATAAGCGCATATTTGGAACAATCATATCATTTCAGTGAAAATATTAGAACATTCCGCGGCGCCCCTGTCCCAAGGGTGCCGCGGCGCACACTTTGAGAACCACTGGGATAGGGACTGTCAAGAAATTGCAGTGCGTTTCTAAAGAAGTTCCTAACGTAGTTTTTCTCTTGACTGTACAAGACTGAATTTTAAGCCTTCATCTTACCAGTACAGTGGCGTATCCAGAGATCAGTTGAAGCTGCAGTTTACCCAGAATTTTAGGAGTAAAGGGAAGTGGGGGGGGGGTTGCGAAGAGTTCAAAACTAGGTAAATAGTATGTTCAAATCCGATGGAAATTCTCACACGCAAAAGACATATAATAGTTAGTATGCTATTTCGTCGCTAAGCAACGTATTGTTAAAAACAATTGAATAGAGAAGTTTTGTGTACGAATCACTTTAATGAAAAAGTTCTGTATTTCTTTACTGTTAAATTAGTGCTAAAGATTATGTATGCTATAGTAGGCTACTTGTCACTTATCAAATTTGTTTAGGCGGTTGGGCAGAATTGCGCTGGTGCCACATATCGGAAAAGCAAAGCTAGAGCGGGACAAAAGCCGCTGGTTCCCGCGCAGTGTGTGGCAACGTCAACCGGGCTGCGTTGCCTACTTCGACCGTCAGACTTCTCTCCGGGATACTTTTGTGTCATCCCCGACCTTTCGAGCAAATACTGTCAGTTTGTATCACATGGATTACAAAGACCAACTCTACAACGAGATCCTTCATTCTCTTAAACCTCCGAACACACGGGGTTGTGCTGCGACGTGGCAACAGCGCAAACTTCTGCCACCCGCCTAATTTCATGGCCGTGCGTTTACATCTTGAGTACTCTTTCCGGTATGGTGTTACCTAACTACACCGGATACAGAGCTTATTGCAGATTTGTTATTCAGGTTTGGTCATCGCCCTAGAGCTTGAGAACACACAACTCCATTTACGGAAGCGGATATGGGTGTCCCATTTTTAATGTCTGTGACTACATTTTAGGAAATATGAAGGTGAATTTACCACCAAAATGATAAATTGAATGAAAAACAGGAGTTGTAAAATATTTGGAAATGTTTTGACACTCCTTGGTATAGCTTCCCTAGATAATATCGACCGCAGTAAAAGTTCAAAAAAAATAGATACGACTGTTAGAAAATATTACTTGCGCCCTTTAGTCGTGGCCCCTCTACAGTTTTCGAAATTTCTGGGCACACCACTGCTCTATCTCTCGGACTATCGTAGTAATAACCTTACACTTTACGGTCAGCAAACATCGCTTGAACCCTTGCCAACAAATCCATTACAAAGAGACTGAAGCAAGGTTAAGCTGCCCACCCCGAGCAGTTAGAGTAAGCTATTAATCAAAAGACAGAATGACTACACAGGTAAGTCCATGCCTTTTCAAGGCTACGCGTTAAACCTGGGATCTCGTACGGTACTTGTAGTAAATGCCATAATTTGTTTACAAAGGGAAACGTCGGGAGCTGCTAAAGCGAGAACAAGGTCGAGAGATGTGGCGTCTCGTGCAGTGCAAGCCGGATCGTTCCTTAAGAAGTCATCACTCATCTGGAGGGGACATTCTGTCACCCAATGCAACAGTTGCTAATGCGTTTTGGAACATGTGCCTATTAACAAATCTCAATCTCAATCTCTTGCGAAAGGTACACAGGGTAAACATTTAAAATTTCTCATTAAATAAACAATTGCTATTTCCAACTAATTAGTGGGACTTTTCGTATCCAAGCTTTCAGAATACTCTCTACCAGTGCCCTCTTATAACAAGGGCTGCTCAACTCTTCGCTTACATGCATCATCATTGCTAGGTCAGATCAGCATCAGTCACACGATCACAATAGTAGTTCTTTCTTTGACACTCACATTGTAACTTGATTTTCCGGCCGTTTAACACTTTTGAACATAACCGTGTTACAATGAATCGCGTATCAGTGATGGCATTGCATGTTAGTCTCTGCACTAGTCTTGCTAAGACACTGGCTCTATCCGTCCCTGAAGTTTCTTTAATCAATTTAGCTTTTCTCGTTATGGTTTGACTAACTTTAACTTATTTTGCTTAACTTTCACACACAGACACGTTGACTATTTGCTAGCTTTTTTGGTAATACCCAAAGAAAACAGGAATCTCATCCACCCGCATAAAAAATTAACTCCATAGAATTGTGTACAATCTACAAGGTACCTAATCAGCTCACGAATTGATAATGCAATTTATCTAAATGAAGTATTATATAATGTACTCAATTTTTTTTATCCTTATATCTTAACTCTACTTCACCTACACGCTTAAGTCTTTACCCTACTGTTCTTTCACAAATATCACTCCTTACTTTGTCTATTACATTTGCTGCTTACGGTTCTTTATATAAATTTCCATATATACTATATATCTTTTTTTGCATTAAATTTCCTTTCGCGCTATATAAAGCATGAAACCATTATTTGTATTTGAAGAGTTTCTCATGAGAGCACATCCACTACATAAATATTCTAGATGTCATCAAACATTATTTCAGCAGATAGAGAATATACCTGAATTAACCGTGGTATAAAATTCTAAAGAATTTTTGTTCATTGTGTGTCCAGACAGTTCGAAATCGTTACAACTTTGATCAAAGTTCGCAGAAATATGGATATTTTAGAATTGCTTCTCAATATGGACGATATTCAAAAACTTTACCACAATTCATTGCGCGAAACCACGCTTCGCCGCCATATTTCGGGCAAACTGATCAGATCCTGCGTTGGGAAATGGCCGGCAAGCATTGTGCTTTGCCCAAGTGATTCAAAGTATGATTTATCAAGATCATATGAGGAATATTCTACATATAAAGTATCGCAAATTTATTGCTGTAGGAAGGCTTTTTATACGCTTTCCTTAATATGTACGAATCAGTTTGACTGACGCCATGCTGTTTTTTCCCCAAACTACAACGTCAAGTTGGATATCATCCAGTTTAATGATGTTTACCAGTTTTCCGAATGACTAATAATATGTTAATGCATTATAATATAGGCTATTAAAACAACATTTATGTGGCAAGGTTTCGGAACGCTTTTTAAGTAAAATTAGGAACTAATTTCAAATGGGAGTAATTGTTACTTAGATGTGAACAAGGAAACTTGTTGAGGTCAGTATACATAACGAATCACTAACAAAACTGTGGATAAAAAACGTTATCACTTTTCTGTGATAAATTAGATCAAATTTTGTGGTTTTAAAACTCGGTAATAACTAATAGTTTCCACACATTACTTTTAGTTTTGAATCCAGTATTTAGTGCACGGAAAACTTTCGAACAAGTTCTCTTGTCATATTGGACAAATTCAATTGGTTAATCTGTGAAAGCACAAATACTTTACCTTATGTTTAGACTGGCCGTTGAAATAATTAACGAAAGACTTGCATAATTTTTACAACACCTTTTACTGTGTTGGTTTTAGAAACAACTCGTGCGCACGTATGGAAATAGTCTAATCAGACTGTTACGAAACGTAAGGTAAGCAGGTTGCAAATATGTCACGTTAGTTTATGAACTACACTTTGGTTTAGTAACCTTAAAGTTGTAAATCAAAGCTCGCATTTTGTCTGTCTAGGATAATTCAGTTCCATACCTCGTTGTCGACCAATCGAATCGATTAGTTCTAGTTTCCTTATTTCGCGAATTTACTCGTAAGATTTATTTATGGCATTCTAAGCGCCTTAATCTCCTTCAGGCATTAATCATGGCTACTGTTCGGGTAAAAACTTCAATCATTCGTGATATCGCATCCATTCTGACATTTTGCTGATAATAATTCTGCAATCTTTTAATCCTAAACTTTGCTTATCAGAAGTTTGTGATAATGCTGGCAATGACACTTTTTGATTTGATCTGTTTGGCGAAATCTGATTACAAATTATACCGCAGCCTTCTCTTCTAGGTTCAGTTCCAAACTTGGCTCTACTTTTTTTGTCACGTTCGGCTAGCAAATCTCGTGGAAGCCAGAATGGTGAATATTGGTATTTAAATTAGTCTCAAAATTCTAGTTGTGCAAAGCAAGGTGGCACGTACCAACCGGTATGTGTAATTGCAATAAGCTCGTTACTCTTCGCAATCTGACTTCTCAGTTTTTGGCCACGAAGAGAAACCTCTCACTTCACATTGCCATTATGCGTGTGAGAACTTTTATCCCATTAGTTAGTATCAGACATACACATATGGCTAATTACAGCAACAGTTTCCCAATAACAAACTTCAAATATGGATCATATTTTAATCTACAAACTTCCATTAAAATTAACTAAATTGTACACACGATAAACAATATCTCCAGCTCCAATATTTTGAAACACACAAGAATTAATCTCCATTCAACTTAAATTTCGTAACATCTATCCATGCCCACAACAACGAACATTCTTAAACATAATAAAATGAATTATGAACGAACATAAAAATGGTCACATTCATCTCCACGAACCTAGATTACTACATTTTTAAAGTTACATATACAGGTTTGTATTCAACCACAATCTTGCAGAAATGAGTCATACGCATAACACATCAGGATCACGGAGATGACCGTTACAAAGGGAACACACCAAATTGGTGCAACTGCTTTACCATATTAGCTTAACTGTTGCATTTGAACCGATGTGCACATGAAAGTTAAAAAGGGGGGGGGGAAATGATCTCCACGCCACTCAGATCCCCGGGGGATTCTGCACCCCCCCCCCCCCCCCCATGCAGAAACGACACGAGTAGGTTGTCCAAGGTTAAGTCGATCGCAGCATTCCCATGTGATGAACAAGGAAATGTTGCGAAAAATAACCAGAAATATTACGAAATACCCACAAACAAATTAACAGGTTAAAACTAGACCGTGCGGTGTAAAGCTTAACGCCCACTGAGACGCTGCAACAGAACTTCTTGAAATCAAATGGTGTAACGTCCGCTACAGCAAAACGTGCGGAACAGAAGGAATTTCCATGACAGAAGTCTGCAGATTATCTTACAGGTTATCTATCGCCCACTGAAACGCCGCTAACGCGTCAGTTGTTCTGTTCCCGCGTTTCTCCGTGGGGGTCAAACTTATGCCTCCTGGGGGAAGCGTAACAACTTTTCTCCTGAGATTTCGGCTTGTGTATGAGACCCGTGGCCACCCACCATCGTGAGAATATTGGGGAGCTACGAATGAGTAGCATAACCCGGTCATGGAAACCTATAACGACGACTGGGGGTTTGTCGTGCTGACCACACGTCACCCTGTAACTGAGAGGATGATCTTCCTCCTCGGCAGGCGAGGGTGAAGCCGGCAGTCGGTAGGTACGCGATGTTGCGCCGCGGGTTAAAATATCAATATAGCAAATTTTCATCTGTCAAAGTATTCTCTATTCTGTAAGATCTAAATCACTTGAGAATTCCTGTTGTCCGGTTTGCCGATGAGCATGAAGCTTCTAACGAAGGAATATAGTGAATGATAGCCATACGAGCTCATATACTGAAGTTTAGACCTTATGAGCTGTACAGGTACAACCATCATAAACATGGCTAACTCACAACAGGAAACTACCTATTTGCAAGTCACGTGGTTTTAACATTAACTTAGTTCTTGCAGTTGATGGAGAGTAGTTTGGATCTGAGGCTGCAACATCAAACAATAGTTCGTCTCAGCTTTGTCGATTATGACTCTAAGCTGGCATATAGCAGTTCATAGTTCCTTGCCTTATATTCCCTTGGAAACCAGTGTCACGTGACATTTCCACGCTGTTTCTAGAGCACTTTGTGGTTTGAATCAGAGTAATTAGAGGTGAAAGTGCTGATTATGGACTACCCTACAAAGGTATCTGGGAAAACATTAGTACCACAACTCAAAATTACCGTAGATTAACAACAGGTTGCACTAGTGATATTTTCCAGAGATATGCAACTCGCAGATATACATAATGCTATGCGGTTCCATAAAGTACAACCAGATAAATTTCAAAACATTTTTTTTTACAATGACAATAAGATGCGTCTGGTTTCTTATTCTAGTTTGCAGATATTTTTTTTTTAACTTTACACAAACTCTACATACTTGGTCAATATTGTTAATAGCAAAATTTAAAAATTAAACATTTTTCTACATGCCAATTTTGATCGCATTGTGTTAGAATGAGAATTTGGCATATGCACTGTTGATGAGGTCGAGTGGTTATCATAGTACGATGTAAAGCTATAGTGCGCGTCAAATCTCCTGCGTATGGCCTTGAACGGCTGAACAGCACCACCGAATCACAGACGTGCGGCGTTGCATAGTTCGCTCAACCACGCTCTCTTTTCGTTGCGAGATTTCGACATGGCACCGCTGCAGTGCGCTACTATTGGCTATCGCCATATGCAGGAGATTTGACGCGCACTTCAGGTGTCCTGTTTCCTGGGTAGTGTGCGTGTTTCATGATATTTCTTCCTTAACCTGTTTCAAGTCGCTATTCATAGTCACGATTAACATAAAGGTAGCAAAGGGGCGTGAAATCAGATACAAATACGTCCTTACGTTGGAACTATTTGGGGGGAGACTGGTACACATTTATGCATTGGTCAAAAAGTTATAATTACAGCTTTGGAAGGTATTCTTTAACATTTCGCACACTTGGTTATACTTTGAAGCCTAATTTGAATCCTTGTGGATCTTCCTTATGTACAGGATCCTGTTAACAGATTAATCGGTACTGTATTGTCATTTTGCTAAATTTTTTATGGATAATCTGACATACTTTTTAAAGTAAATTTCTAAATATGAAACTTTTTTTGCACTGCAGTCACATGGAATCTCATTTATTAAGGTCAATGAACTATTCAGGTTATTAAAGAACCATTTGGAATTCTATATCTAATCTGTAGAATGTTATTGGTACCGGTAAATTTTATATCTGTACTTTATCGGTATGTCAAAATTTCAGATCGGTCCGTCCCTAATGAAAATTATATCCTGGAGTGTTCCAAAAGGTTGTTTTTTTGTATGGGTATAGATATGGTAGATGTTTGAAATTGCGAAATTTGGTTCAAAATTCCATTTGTGTGAAGAATATCAGAAAAATATCCAATGATTATCTAAAAGAGTGTCTGTACTTTAAGTGAATTTTGAATCAAAAGGCCTGCACAGGTTCTTAATTTTTCAAGACGTTGGTCACTATAGCGTGAATGTCAAATGATTTTTCAGCAAGGGTAATTTCAGAGTGATAGAAGCTATGTTTAAATGTGTTCAATAACATTAAGTGCACATACGACCGTGATGCAGTGCGGTGAAGGAGGGGGAGTGTGGAGTAGAGAGGTACATTTTACCGCCTCAAATGATTTGATAGACGCAAGAGGTTGTCATTCTAAGAATCTTGAAAGTTTTATCTACATTATCTCTATCCAAAACAATCCATCAAAATCACCGTGAACTTACGTATATAGTACTAGTACTAGTTATCGCACTTGATCTTACTTATCAAGTTTTCCAAGAGCATAAATCTGTTTAACATGCATGCCAAACTATGGAATAGGGCATGCAGCATAAAAAACTTGTAATAATTTTCAATGCAGTTGTTTCAACCCAGCAGTGTCCATAACAGTAAAAGATATATATAATGATAGGAAATGTTATTTATCTATACTTTTATAGATAAATAAGTTATATATCTATACCCATACCCAAATTCATATAATATACTGTGTGTGTGCACCATCCCAAATCAAAAACTGCTTTACTGTAGTATTGTATTAAATTGAGTACAAATGTAATTTGGTGGTGATAGGCTAGAAATGGAATTTGAAATTTTTAATGAGTGATGGAGTAAAATGATTCAGCTTCAATTTGTTTACGTGTTTGCTCACAATTTGTCTTAATTTGTCTTACTTTGGTTATTTTTGAGAATTGAAGGTGGTAACTAGAAAATATTGCTATTTTTTATGTATATTTTTAAAACGTGAACAAAGTATTGCAAGAATTGTTCTTCACACAACACACATCGGAGTTTTCCCTTCATTCAGTTCGAGAAGATGATCGTCATGTGTTGTCTAGTTGTGTTGCTCATTTCAAAGATCTCTTGTGGAAACAGAAGCTCCTTCCAGTGCTTGGAGCCTTCTTCCGATTATCTGGAGCGACCACTTTCGCTGCGAGCGTCCATTCGCTGCCCGTGTGCTTTCGCTCGCTGGCTGCAGGCGACGTGCGCCCTGCATACGGCAAGGCGTGGCTTCTCGTCTGCGTGCGTTGGTCGTAATCCGAAACTAGTTTACGGCATCGGCTGACGTAACCTGGATGCAAAAACTGACACCCACGTCGCCGGTGCCGCATGGGTAGGTCAGTGCGAGCCGAACTTCTGAATTTGGCAGCATGCGCTCACGAGTTTAGCGGTTCTCTACCTTATTGGTCGGTGGAAACCTTGTGTTCGATACTTTTTTGCCTTAAGTTCATAAGCTTACAGAATGCAGTTCACGATTATATCGAGTAGTGTCGAACAGAGAATTCAAAATTCAAATTTGGCATAACCATTAAGGAAATTCACTTTTAAATAGTTTGAAATTCCTCGTTCCGGACTTCCTACCAAAGTTTCTACAGTTTCCTGTCTTATTATCTTAGACAATTAGTTCTCTATCCGTAGTCCTCTTGCAAACTGAATTATTTTCGTGTTTCGTTTGCCTTCCCAGATTTTAGTTAATATCCTGCGTATTTTTACACTTTGAAAATAATTCAATTCATGGGGGAAAGGATAGAGGTAATCGAGGAGTCCCGGGTTCGATACAGATATACAATTAAGTTTAAATTGATCCTCAAGCTCTGGACATAATTAACCTGTCGCGAACCGGTATAGTTGGTGACAGGGCAGTGGTTGAAACTATTATTCAAATATGGTTAGAAATATATCCATATTTGAATCTTGAGTTACTCGGACTGTCTTAGTGAATAACTAAAGGAAAAGGAATTATGGTCCCACACATTGAGTCTCCGCCATTCGTGGAAGTGGTGGCCAGTGATCAGCATGCTCTGGTTGCTCCCCTCCCAGATTTACCCTTAGGCACCCATTAAGCTGGGTGAACTCAGTCGCTCCATGCTGGAAAAAATTACCACGTGAAATCACCCATCCCGGGGATCGCACCCGGGTCTTCCGTATGTCAGTCAGACGCCTTGGCGACAGGACTAACCACGGCTGCTGGACCTCATCGTCCAAATCCGACGATCTATTTCGAAGGCTAATTTTAGTTGAGACTATTCGCGATTAAAATTATCTGATATGCCATCTGGTGAGATTTTCAGGAACCACTCCATATGGGACACTTCGCTGCGCTGCGCTGTGTTGAAGCCGTTCAAAGCATGGAGAACATGCGAGAAAGTAACGTCTACTGTTCAGTTTTTGCTCTAAATCGTTTTGTGGGTCAGGACAAGTGAAAAGCTTACATGTGTTTTACACTCCGTGGAATCAACAAAATGAAATTTGTAAATAAATCAGGGAAAACGGAACTGATTGACAAGATTGGCATAACTGAAATGCGGCAAGGAAATTACGAAGAATCCACGAGTCTGTTCACTTCATTTTCCGAAAGATATTACCATGAAAATAAGTCTTAAATTGTTCTTTACGAACATAACACTTTTTTTAGAAAACAGTATATTATGTATGTAATTTGGAACAGGTGGAAGTCGATTAAGTGCGAAGATGAAAGTAGTTTGAGAATTAATTAATGTCTGTAATCATAAAGATGAGTCACAAAAAGGAAATTGACATGCTAATGTTGCTGTTTCAATTAATAAGTCAATTTTCAGTGAAGACTGAAGAGAGCCTCAATGAAATTGTTGTTATTATCCTGTGTCGTTATTAAACCAGCCTCCCTCTTTGGTGAAAACTGCAACGGCATGTGTACATTTTTCTTCTGCCCAAGGTTTGCAATACAGGTGAATTGCTTTATTTTCAAATCATTTCTGAGAGCCCCAGTTACAACCGAGGTGCAGATGAAACAGCACTGCTTTGAAGAACCAGTGCGTATACATTAGTTTCGCCTGCGTTTTCAGTGTTATTTTTGCCTACTATAATTAAATGCTTCGTTCTCAGCACAGCTTCACCTTCGTTATAGTTCCTGGAATTCACATCAGATTCGCAATGTTTAAAAATATCGCGTAATTTAAAATATTCTTTCATACCAGCCATGGCAACACGCTGTTATATCATACCACTACTGAATGTAAACTAAGATTTATCCTACATAAAGCGGCCATATTGGAAGCGACACTAGCGCTCAGGTGGTAATTTTAATCGCGAATAGTTTTTCTTCAATTTTTGTTTAAAACCTTGTTAACAGTGAACGCAAATCAAGAATTAAACTTAATTTCGTGAAATATATTGCAATTTGTTTCCATATACACGAGTACAGGGTGACCCAAAAGTCAGTTTCCCCTGAGAGAAACTGTATATGTAATATGTATGAATGGGTCTTATCTGGAGATGCTACAGGATACTGTGAAGCCAGAACTTGGAAACAACTTCCCGCCGATTATCTGGCAGCAAGACACTGCGTCACCGCAGTACGCGGTTCCTGTTCGCAAGTCTTCGAATTTCAAACTTCTCTGAATGGATTGGGCGCCGCGGGACATTAGACTGGCCTCCTTGCTCATGCGATCTTACACCTTGTGATTTTTTCCTTATGTCATATAATTAAGGATGTCGTCTACGCTGCAAAACCACAAACTTTGAATGATTAGCAACAAGAAATTGAAAATGCTTTTGATGAACTTAACGCAAATAAGGGTCTATGAAAGATATGTGAATCTGTGTCATCGTTGCTTAGAATGTATTGCAAATGATGGGATGCATGTTGAGCATGTACGGTAGATTGTTCTTACCTTTCTCCAACAATAAATAACACATTTCCTTACTACAAGTATCATTTTGTTCTCTCCTAGGGGAAACTGACTTTTGCGCCACCCTGTATATACATACATATAGTGGATATGTAATTTGACGAGTGTCTGATGTATTCAACATCTGGAGTACCGAGATGGTCGATGATCCAGCATAAAGTTCACCTACCACGCATTACCTGTTTTAACCCAAATACAGATTACACGTTCAAGTTTGGAATAAATTCGCCAAAAGGTCAAGGAGGCGCACATCCTGGTGTCCTACACCATTGCAGTTCACACTAAGGTGAGGGCTCCATGTCGATCCTTGATTCCGAATTATAACCGGCTCGAAAGATCAATCATTCTCCTCGCAGAAGAAAGGTCGACAACTTTTCATAAGATTGCTGGGTTGGAGAGGAAAGACTATTGTCGTGACTCCGGACCAGCAGGGTGGAGGTGCGCTATTCAATTGTCTGCCCCGGCACTCGGGTTATCACCCCTGAATGTCACTCCTCACGCAGAGGTGTCGGCAAACAACCTTCGGCCTTCACCTCCAGTTCTCGCTCTTGCATAACCCCAGCAGAGGAACCTGCTACATTCTGAGGTTTCCTAGTGGGCCTCCGAACGGAGAAGTGGGTCACTTTTTCTTCATTGCTCGCTGCAAAAGGGCTACATCCAGTCGCTGCCTTCATATATTATGGGATGACGTCACGTTTGCGGTTCACGAAGACCGTTCGGAACATGCTGAGCGTGTTTCGAATTTCAATGCAGGGTCTTAGATAGACTCTTCACCCCAGGTCCCTGATTATACAGTTGTCTGCGTTGCAGCTTCATGGTTAGTTTGCGGCTTTCAGCTAATTTCTATTGGTTTGCCGTTATCTGTTGTAACCACCTACGGATCTTCCTTACAACATTACCTTCTTACAGAATCGCCCACCTACAGTGTGTTTCATCTAAGCGGGACGATAATTGAGTTTGTGCCGCGTTACCTATCAAAATTTGTAATTCACGTACTATTTTTTTCGTATTTGAGTTGCCTTGCTTAATTCAGAACTGGCCATTGTTCGTTATTCTGCGTCGCTTTTCTGCAACTTTTGGTTAATCAACGATAGTTGGATGAAGAGACCATCACACACGCACATGGAAAACACAACACAATTATACTGGCTGCAGGTCCAGGCACCAGAATCTCGTTAGTCTACAAATATTTATTAGAAAAAAGTACTGCAAAAGTAAGCGGCTGTTTTGCTTATCGGAATCCCTTAGCATCATAACTGACAATTATGCATTTTGTTTCTTTCTCCGCTTCTTTACACTAATTTTGTGCAACACATGCGATGTATAAGCTGTAATAATATATGAAGGGGGACCGACCCGAACTTTCTGTGGCGAGATCGCAAGTATGCCACAGAGACCCATAGCAATGTTAACTGTAACCGTTACCTTAGACTAATGTCCCTAACCTAACTTCAATTTCATATACACTATGCATTCAGACGTGAACATTTCATTGTACCTCTGCCTCCCCGATGGCATAGTGGTAACGTCGTGACCTTGGAATCAAAGGCTCACGTGTTCGATATCCGGTGGAGGCACATAGTGGTTCGGGTCCCACTTTAAACTGTAGGTCTAGTAGCGATTATTGATGATTGAAATGTCTGTACTCTGTTGACTTGAAATGTTGATCACCGCGACTCACAAACAATCCATTTATATTGCAATTGTATTGCATACCATCTCAAAGTCAAGCTCTCAAAAGTAATTTTGAATTCAGTTGGACCATAAGTCATTTAATTATGTCAATCACTTTTTTTTAGTTATTTTCTCTAGATGTATAATTACACTGGAAACTTTTCTAATTTCAGTACTCAAACTAACTCTATAGCTTATTCCAGTCCTTTGTTCTCTTTAACTCACACTAAACATGTATTTCGCAAGTGTTAACTTTCTTCATTAAAGCTTCTCTATACCTTTGACCTGCGCAAGTCAAAACAGTTGTCGAAAATTCTTCATTCGAAAAATCGCTGATATATTCAAAATTCCTAAAATTTGTCAGCTTAAAATACACTTTAGAACATTCACGAATTTTCGAAGCCGCAAAACTATTGCGAGCATCTAGAGAAGAGTATCAAGAAAGCACAAGAAGTTTCCTCGTGAATACTCTAGAAAGAATTCTAAGCGGATGTGATTTTTCTAGGAACATCGTAACGGTTGTTCGAAAGAGGGATTTTCAGTCTCCTTCGCGGGCGCAGACCATTACCTTGAAATCAGTCAGTCAATCAATCAATCTTTATATTTTGGACCTAGCAGTTTTTTGTCCAGGAGTTCTTTCTAGAATATACATAATTACTGTACATAGTTATTTTCTCATTATTTCACAAGTTACATCAAGACTATTTAGAACAAAAATAAACAAACTATCTCCACTCGAACATCTGGATTGGCCACCAAACTTGTCAAGTTGATTCGAAATTGAACTTTTAAATTATTTAAAGTTTCGTATAATATATTTATTACTATACTTGACATTCAAATGTTGCAAATCTGTACTTTCCCAGCCACATTCACATCTTTGGTTATTCGTTACTGAATTCTGAATAAATATTGTTTAATACTTACAATGTCCCGATCTGTCTGTTTATAACACGATTACATTCCTTGTGTACCACCGATACGATGAAACCATGGTTCATTTGGTTTGAATTGAGCAATTTATCTGTATGATTCCCAAACTGTTATAAAGTTCATGTCGGTTGAGCAATTTATCTGTATGATTCCCAAACTGTTATAAAGTTCATGTCGGTAGTTTGTCAACTCTTCACAAGAATCATCATGTGTTGCTAGACGTATCTTGTTATTCTTAGTATTGTGATGAATGTAGTTCTCAAGTAGACAGTCGTGAGATTATTTACGTGGTAGGAATGTTAAGAAAAATAAGCAAGTACTTCCTCCAGATTTTGTAATCGAGCTCTTTGAGAGCTGCACATCTATCTAAAGTTGCTGCACAGTCTTGCTTTCCTAGAAATTTCATCAACCTGTAAAGGACCGAGAACCCAGTTTCCTCTCTTGTATGTATTTGCGTCACTACCTCCTACTATTGGAGGTCTACAGACGTGCAGAAGTGAGTGCTCGAACAATATTTACCAACAATGGCACATCATAAACGCAGTGAGCTATGTAGGTCAATGTCTTCCACATTTACTCGTGATTCTGCTGCGCCGACGGAAAATAGCTCGAAGGCCGGCATTCCTGTTCTTAACCACCCGCGCTGGGTGGACGAGGCCTCGGATGTGAACTTGCGACCCTTGCCCAAAAGGAAAAGGGTCATGGACCCATGGAATAGCTCACTATATCCAGTTTTGTGGATAATTTACTGAAGTGCGGTAGAGAACTGTTGCGACTGACATCCACCTTTGAGTTCGTTAAGTAAACTGATAAAGGTCACTTAACCTACCTTGCTTTCTCCTTGCAATGTGTAATTAGCACTTAGTTGTTGGTTGACACACATCACATCGCTTCTTCAAACTTGAATTAAGGTACAAGCTTACAAAGGCTATGGACACACAGTTTGGAAATTACACGGTGACTCTGTTCTATTGAGTTGCTACATTAGCACTGAAGGGAAAAGTGAGATCTTTGGTAGCCATTGCTGCTGAATAACAATCTAGCAGATCTGTTTTAATCTATAAAAGACAGATTATCAGAATGAAAATAATTTTTACGTAAAATGTAAGGTTTTTCAACCAAAATTGTTCATTTGTTTGAATTTGCAGTAAATTGCACTAATTCTTAGTGAAATGGTGTGCAAATGTACCAAAGATCCCTGCCAAGGGCTTGAACTTAAACTAAAGAAAGTCCAAATGTAGACAAAAACCATAAAAAATTTATTTTTTATTTCAGAAGTGTAGGGGGGATAGATTTCACTTTCAGTCTGTGCATAAAATGGACGAAAACACTTACGATTGGTTGGAAGACTGTTGCGTACTGATACTACGTCCTTGCTTGAATGTAAAGTACTATTTTTTATTTACACCCCAAAAACATAATCAAATCCTTCTGTGCTCACTCTTCCGGGGCAAGGGATAAGAAAATCTTGGCTGAAGGAGCAGATAAAATTGTTTTAATCGAAAAGACCTAAGGAAAAACTCAAATTACAATAGCAACGATACCCATATAGCAGTCTTACGTGTGTATCTGGAAAGGCAGAATTTTCCATTTACATTGCATATTTTATTGTGATGCCGGTTTCAAAGTTTTTTTTAGGGGAAACCTGTAGAATAGGAATGCAAGCTTGGTTTGGACTGAGACATAATCTATATCAAATTGAAGTCTAGGACAAAATTAGTGTTTTGAGTCGAGATTGGTATGATACAGCCACAGTAAGAGAGGAACCATCTCTGCAGTCAGATAGGTAGAAAAGAAAATCAGGGTTCTCGTCAGTTTCGTCCATCTCGAAACGTGTTGACGAACTTGCTCAAATAGAACACAAAGCCATTAGTCTTAAGATGTCACAGCCTGTGTAAAAAAATGTCCAGTTGCAGTCAGGGTTACCCATCCCTTCTCCCAAGGCCTATGACGCACCGCCCAAAAGGTAGAAACCTCCCTCCGCCCCCATTTATGCCGAATTATTTACTCAAATTATTTTGGCCAGACTAAATTTTCGGAACAATATGATAGGCATATTTAAGCAATTGTGTATGTTTACTTTAGGTATCGTTTACAATGTAAATATTTACATGTATATTGTATATTACTTTGACATAGATTGAAATAACATTTTACATAAATAACTTCTGACGTTGCAAAGTTGTTGCAGCAAACTTATTGATAATTTCCTAATTTTGCACTTTTAAAATATCGGACTAGTTGTTAGTGACTGAACTTGATTCTTAACAGTTCGTCTGCTTGACTAACCTTGTATTAATGCGAGCTAAGCAGACGATTCTGAAGGCATAAGAAGTGGTGTTATATTTCAGCCTCACAGCCGCGATCACCCATAGGTAGGTAGAAAAACTCTACATAATAACCATAACTAAATAACAATTCAATCAAACGAAACTATCCCCTCCATTTTTTGTGTGAAGATACATACAATTGGTAGCTAAACTATTGAATTTTGCCCCCCCCCCCCTCAGAATTGCCATGACGCTCGTCTCAAATTAACTGCTCCCCCTTGGCATTAAACTACTAATCATTTTCCACTACAAAATAGTAGCCCAAGTGATGCATTAAAAATTGCAGACTCTAAAACGTAATTTGACAGATTTATATGGGTGTTCCACACCTGGAGATCGATCAGTATCACGTGATCGAGGATTCAGATTAAATCATGCAGCCTCCGTGTAAGGATCGTTGTAACGGGTGTCGGTATGCAACGCTGCCGGCGTGTTGCGATCCCATCTCCAGAACCTGAGGCGATCATATTCGCAGATCGAGCTGAAATTTCTCCCGCAGATCGTGACCTTCAGGTACGAACGATTCTCCCCTACACGAGGGGAGCGGCTGCTACATCAAACACGCTCACAATTAACAAGTTCGTTAAGGATTAACAAGACCCTCTGATTTGCGGCTCACGAAAAGTTTACGTCGTGACTCCTGCGACTCCATTCAGTCGGCTTGGGAGACGTTGCTGGTGATCCTTCACTCTGAACGGCCTCTGAACACAGTTTTCCACTTGGATTCTTACTTTCAACATGGTCGTTAGTACATGGAAGGAAAATGGAAACAACTATTGGGAATTCTTCAGTCGTGACATAAATTGAGACCGTAGTACCAATTCTAGCAAGATTCCAAGATAGCTTCTGTTTCCATGTCGTAGCTCACTCCCTTGCACACACCTGACTATTGCCTTCAGGTTGGCTAGGTTGTGGAGAAGGTTGGGTAACAATATGATCACTGTTGTCAGCAGTCTCTCTAGGTTACAATTGTCTGAGGTCCTTAACAGTTTAATTTGCACAATAATTCAGATTATTACAAGAAGCCCGGTCCAGAAGATTAACCTATTTTAAAACTCGCATGGCGATTTTTCATTCACGACACAATCTGTTTGAAAATAGGAGTTCCAGCTTTCCTGGCGATGTGATTCGAACAAGTGTTCTCTGATTATTAGCCAGGTTAAGTCGGTGTTAGGTAACATAGACTTATCCTGGCTGACAACCCAAGAACACTTGTTCGAACCATCAGTCTGCTTTTCTGAAATTTTGGATTCTCCTATGATAGAGCAAGATTTCGAGATTCACTTGGTAGCGTTAGTTGCTTCAATACAAATTAAAAATTTCCTGAAGGTGAAGAATAAGATGGAAGAATACATATAGTCAGGTTTTGTTCCGGTTAAGATCGATAACATCTTAAGGTGTATATTGTTAAAAAAAATATTGTCACTATCCAAAGGAAACCCCATAAATGTTTCAATGTGTGTAGTGGACTTGGTAAGGACAGTGTTGGAAATGGATTTAAGGAAAAGTCATAGTGGGTAACACATCGGGAAGTTGAAATAGTGGTGCAAAATACTGTCAGACCTCATTCACAACCATAGTCAAATCTCAACACTTCTTGCTGAGTCAGCCACACACAATCAAACTTGTGTAATTTCCTTCTGGTAATAAGAATACACTAACACACTAGATTAACAAATCATTAGGTCAAGACCTGTTCAGTACCGTAGGGTTCAATAATTTTCTTCCGATGCAGAAAATTATTTTGAAGAAAGTAGCTAATGCTACAATGTGACTATCCTAACAGTTAATCACAAGGTGATCTGATTTTCAGAAAGCCACCGGATGTCCAATTGATACACGTAGAGTTGCATGCATAAGTATTAAGCGAATGTCCAACATCATGTTTATTCTGTATCACGCAATGAAGGTTTTATGAATTGAAACAATCCATCAAGCTGCTGACACCTGCACCGGCATACATATAAACACATTCCTTCAACGCGTAAGATTCAAGAGAAAAATGAATGAAAATACGAATTTTACGTAGTTTAGGACAATTTGACAAGTATTGCGCGGCAGTTAATTATTCTTGGAAGTATCTCTTAAAAATAATTCAAAACTGTCAATCAAGATTTACTTGTTATATTAGAATATCCATGCCTGTTCATTACAATCTTGTTGGTCTAGCTTTAAGATCTGCTCGGTATTATCTGAATCAGCAGTTCTTATTCCTATTTCTTCCGATGGCGCCACCACTGAACGTCTTTCTTGGAACCTGTTGGTCAAAATTGAGTGAGAATCTGTTTCGTACAGTGGGATTCATGCGTATTACCGTGCAAATTGTCCATGACTATTTTCATTAATTTTTCTCTTACATCCTGTGTGTTTTTAAGCGATGGATTTTTATGTATGCTGGTGAAGTTGTCAACAGCTTGTTTTGAGTTTTCTTTTAATTCTTGAAGCTGTTATTGGGTCAAATAAAGTGCACGAACATGGTGATGGACAATTTGCAAGGTAATACTCATGGATCCCACTGTACATTGAGTGATTTTCTTAGTTTGTGCAGTTCTAATTTGGATTCAAGGTTATATCACAATCACTGTGACTGAATTCCAAAGATGACTAAATAAAGTGAAAATAAATAATTATACGTTGTATTATTTAATGCAATTGGAAATTACATGGATTTTCACTACTGCCTCTTATACAGGATGTTTCAGAGCGACCCAGACACTACCTTTTTCTCGAACGGGAGATCGTATCAAGGTGAAACAAAAAAAATGCACCACTAAGTTGGGCCCAAAGAATCCGTAGAAAGTATTTGCAACAGGCCGAAAGCTACCCTTCATGGTTTTAGTGGGGGGCACATGCCCCGTTCGTGCGATTTTCAAATGGGAAGGGTATGTTTGGAATGCAGATTCGGAAAGGCGGGGAAAAAATACGATTGTCACATGAAACATTTGTCTGTACCACCTACAGTTTTCCGTGTAGAAAATGGTTTTGCAAAAAAAGGAAGGTCAGCCAAATCGAGTATACAGAGCTTAACAATTAAGATAAGTGCAGCACCATACCAGTTTTAAGAAAGTGCAGGACAAAAGCTTTCCAACGATATGCCACATGATGACTGCGGGACTAAAAAATTATGAAACCTCGTGACCCAAAAAAGGGGGTCTAAAAGTTAGGAAAGAACTCGAAAATTTCAAATGGCAAGGGGGGTCGAGTAATACCTAGTTTTAAAGGTCACAGAAAATTTTCGAGTTCTTCCCAAACTTTAGTGGTGCATTTTTTTGTTTCACCTTGATACGATCTCCCGTTCTCGAGAAAAAGGTAGTGTATGAGTCGCTCTGAAACACCCTGTATATTGTTGATTCAGAAGTTCTGACTAAGAAACAACTGACTAAAACTGTTGTCAGCCTCATCCGATACTTAGAAAGTGGTGAATTAACGCGTCAACCATCTTCATTGATAAATGAAGCATTGAGGCGTGATGGCTAAAGTGATCGCTGGTGGGGGAGATAAAGCTTTATTGGTTCACATTAAAAATCTCATCGGTGTTTAAATGAGCTTACTTTGAAATACTTTCCTCGTCTTTCATTCTGAGCTCACATCTCCATCCAGGAAGGCCTTCGTGATTGAATACACCCATAAGGGAATGGGCCATTAGCGTGTTCCCTACGGAGAGGGCAAACAGCATCTCGAAAATTACCTTCTTGAATGGTAATTGAAAGATGGAATCTCGACTCCCTGCGATCAAAACTGTTTACAGCGCCGTAGGAATATAAAACTGCAGAAAATTTCGCCAGCGAGAAACTCTGAAAGATGATTAATTAACCCGACGATGTAAATGGCAGGACCAGCAATGAAGGTAAAGATGGCAAGAGCGTTAATCGTACATTTGGATCCTTAAGTATTACCAAGCAAATTGTACATAACCACGTTACTCCCTTTGTTTTATGCAATGAGAGTTGCAAGAACTGACACTTAACAATCTACTTACAACCTCTGAACCAGTATACGTAAACCTTCATAGGATGAAGGTAAGGTTTACACTTTTAATGATATCGTTAAATGTTTTGCACTGTTCCAAATTGGGGATATTGCCAGTGCGTTGGTTTTACTTCGTTGGAGGTTAAGTGAAGTTTCTTGGTCGTAACTTGGTTGGGTGGACGTAAAAACGAGCTGTGACAGGGCGAAGGGAGCTTCAATGTGATTAAGATTTTGTGGAGGGAAATTAGCTGGTGCATGATGCGTCTGTTGTCAAGAGTTGTTAGGTTAAAATATCTGAGAAGCTTCTCGCGGGATTCCATTTGAGAGTAAATACAATCTAGTTTGTACTTTACGTGTCTTAAGAATTTAATTTGAATTTGTTCCATTTTGTTTATATCTTGCTGGGTTTGAGGGTGCCACTATGCTTGCGTATTCAACCTTCGCTCTAACGTAAGCATTATAGAGCATCATTAAGCTTGCATGTACGCATTATAAATTCCAGACATCTGTAAGCTTAGTTCTGAAGTTAACGTGCGCGTGAAATGTAAGTTGAGAATCAAACAGAACTCCTAGATCTTTGATTGTTTCTACCAGTTTTATTTTTTGTTTTTTATGCCATATTCGTATTTTATTGGTATAGTGTTTCAAGTAAATAACATTTGATAACATTTTTCGCTAAAGGTTAGTTTGTTGCTTTCACACCATTCCACAAGACTGTTATATCCGCTTGTAACCCGGTGCTTGTAACTGCATATTCTTTTATATATTTTTAAGTCGTCCGCAAAAAGTAGCTTACTCGATTGATGTATGAATATCATACCAGAGTTCGTCAAAAAGCTTGTTCGGTACGCATTGATTACAATTTTTTTTCGATCCAATTTCTAGCCCATGCTTTTCTTTAACTTTTAATAAAAGCACAAACCATTAATTCTCCTACAACATTCTTCAAATTGCTCGTTCATCTTTACAGATTGTCTGCTCTGCGCAATGTCTTAAGGGAACAAGTCTATCGGCTAGTATGGTAACAAGTATAGTGTGAGGCGAAAACTAGCAAATTGGTAACCAGTCAAGCACCAATTTGGGCATTCCTACTGGAAATTCAGTTCCGTGTGATTCGGGCTTTAGATAAGAGTCGTACTCATACTCGTAAAATGCAAGTTGGTGATCCACAAGAGAATTATGGCCAACATTACCCTTACGTTCTTTTTAACCACTAATTGGAGGTCCGTAAGTACGTAAATTCCACGTCTTGAACGCATGATTACATCATGCGTTACGAAAGAAGTTCCTTCCGATCGACTGGATGAATGGAAACTAGCTCCGAGGCAGAGAAAGGAGCAAGACCGACCGTTCGTTCGCGCCATTGATCTCTGCGTAAGGGGGAGGGGGAGTTCCACGTAAGGTGCGACGGAAGACCAAATGAACACCTGTTCCCTCACGCACACTATTCGAAGCCGAGAGGCATTAAAAACAAATCTTCATTAAAAGGTCCTTCGGTGCATTCCTGCCTCGGTTCACTGAACGTGACCGCAGTTGCAATGAGCATTGGTTAGCTGAATGCCTTATGAAGGGACCTCCAGGTATTGTCAAGAAAGTTTCAGGATGAACCGTAAAGAGTCGGCAAGACCAAAGCATTAGTTCAGGGGTCTGTCGTGAAAGAATTAGCATTGCCACATAGACCAGACTTGTCAGGCTTCTTGGACTATTGTTTCTTCCGGTCTCCCTTCGATTTGTAAGTCTCTGTATGATCCTACTATACAACGAAGGGGATGATGTGAAAATAAAGCAGCAGATGTGATCGTGTACTGTATATTTTCTTTGGATTGGATGATTTCTAATTGCACGTTTAACTGAATATTATGCAACTTGTTTCATATCATACAAAGTCATACAAAGATAAAAAATCTGTAGGGTCTTATCGTACCTTAAAATAAAGCCTTTTCACTTTAAAGTAAAAGAAGTTTCAATATTCGACAAAGTAATACTTCTTATAGTAATAATTGATCATCAATGGGCAGATACACCACCACGTCCAATTTCTCCAAATAATTCACAACATGTCATCCTTTGAATCATAAGAATTTCATTTATCAGTTCACCATTGTTACTTTTACTATAATAAGAGAATTGTCTGGTGCTACTTTCGAAACCTTGTAAGTAACAGTAATAAGTTTTTATTGTTACAATAAATTCCCATCCAGATCTACATAGTACTAGATACTATTAACGGAACAGTCAATGTGAACATGTTCGGAATCAAGATTTTTATTACTGTTAATTCAAAGGGTTTAACTCCATACCACATCCTGTCTTGACCTTGTTCCACTCACTCCGAAATGCCATGTGTTCTTCTCTGTATATATTGGAATCCTCTTCTCAAATCTTGATGTGGGCAAGAACATCTTTCTCAATTGTTAACATGTCTTAACATCACATTACGTAAAACGGTAAGAAAAATTGAATTTCAGCTTGCGAAACTTGAGCAACAAGATGGCTGCGTTTCTGCTTATTGCCATTTTTCTCTGTTCTGTCCAGCAGACGCTTACGCTAATGGATTTAGATGATAATGATTTTCCTCAAAGCTGAACTGCTTCATTTTCTAGAACCAAGATGTGCACGGGGGGCGGTGGGACGTTACATGCATCATTAGGATGATTACGAAATAATGGCTATGCGTATGGACGTTAAAAACTGCTTTCCTCTTACAAGAAGCGTAATGGCCTTTCAAGTGCCAGCGGGAGGGGATGAGGCTTGCATTTTCTCAGCCTCAATTTTGTGTAAGTCACGCATTCTTAACTGACAAAATTAGTTTTTAGAAGTTCTATGATTTGACGTCCTCGCATGGCATATGGTAAATAGATTGGAAGATGTTTTGAGGAGTGCCAGTGCGCAGTTCGTCATGCAAAGGGCAGACATTTCTCACGGTTGAACTCCTCTGCCTTCTAATCGGCATATTATTTTTCAACCTGCGGGTGTTACGTACCTTGAAAGATATTGTGCAGGTCGAAGTACATCCAGACGTCCATCTGGAATTCCTAACAGACATGAATAAGATTGCTGTTGGAAATTGCAATTGAACTTCCCGTTTAAATCTTATCAGAACAGCTGAGGACGTGTACTCTTCTGTACAGCTGTGTACGTCAGTTTTTTCCAGCAAGAACTTCAACTTTTCGCATTCGTCTCTTCCTGGTCACCTTAATTTGTTTGAATGTCTTTCCTGCTTGTCTTCGATTTCCTCCCCGTAAAATATTTTCCTTCCATCTACCACTCGATGCTATGGATCCCTTTTCCTAATCCCGTTTTGTTTACACTTTTAACAAGTTTCTTTTCAGTTTCTTCCAGCTCTTCTCTTATCCTCACTATTTTTCATGATATTTTATTATAGCCATCTATGATCTGGGAATACTCGAGCTAATAAGTTTCTTTTAACAAATTGATTGAATTGTTTTAAGCCAATTTATGTATAGAAAGCCTAATCGGGATTGGACCTACAGTTTAAAGTGGGATCCGAACCACTGTACCATGTGCCGATATTTTTTAATGGACTATAATGCTCCGCCTCTTGCGAGGTCGACCCATCTCTAATTCGAAGGTTCCAGCACAAAAAAACTTATTTTTAGCAGATATGGAACTCGGACAGCAAACCTTCTGCGCTTTAAATTACTGCCTGCAAGAAGTTCTAGTATTGACTGCTGAGAGGCGCCACTCACACTTTTTACTTTGACATCGCATTCGCATCGCAGTTTTTTTACAACAGTTTGAGAGGATCTTCGAGGAGAAAGCTATTTTCCGTTGTACCTATTCCTTGTCCCTTGGTGTGAGGAGGGCGATTCATTCGTTGACCTGTGCTGAATGTCCAACCTGAGCAAAATGTGCGATTGGCGCGCCTCAGCGGTCTATAGAACTACTTGCAGACATTAATTTAAAGCGCAGAAGATTTGCTGCCTGCATTCCATATCTGCTTATAATATCGCACGTTTATCTGTAGTTCCAGTGTTCACATGAGTGTTTCCTTTGCTAGCGTTCCTTCATAAATTTCATCAAATCGCCATTAATCCTATCACTGATTCTTTTGTAATTAACAGGAATATTACAAAACAGAACAATGTTACACCACATTATACCAGAATTTACACATGATAAATTTTAGTATATGGAAGTTATGTACTTTAAAACCACATGCTCAATTTGTAACATTTGAAATAAATCTAATTTGGAATATTGCTGTGTAATACTGATAGTTTGACCACTGTGTAGGTTGAAAAACCATGTAAGTTGAACATATATGTTATCCCTGAGAAATGCAGACAGAATCGAATTTTCAGAAGACCAAGATTCTGTAAAATGTGTACATGCTGCCAGCCTCTCGTCAATTGGTAAAGGGGTGGATAGAGACTGAAGCATGGTGCTGATAACATCACACAAATCCCATCTTCTTCATGACATGGTGTTACAAACCAGAGCTTTATTACAGCATGTAAAACACTATTCTTTCATACAAATTTATTTTAGAATTTAGTGATTTAGTTGTCAATATTTCATTTTCACTTGATTTTATTTTTTTAGCTCTACCTATTATCTGATATTAATGAATTCATATCCAGTACTTTTGTCCAGTTTTTCTCCCTTTATATTAATTGTGACAATTAAGATATGGGGTCAATTCATGAGGTAAAATAAATACATTTAAATATCTTGCCTAAACCTAAGTAGAAACCTGTGAATTCAATTTTCAGGAAATCATTTACAAGCGAATATTGTAATAATTTTTGAAGGCGCTTAACCCCAATAACCCCCCTCAAATATGCCATGCATGAGTACATGCAATATAACCACAATGTAAAATACCATTGCAGTAATGTAACTGAAATATTATGCAACCTTATGGAAATGTCTCTTAAAGGTCTGTAATGTTACATTTACATGTTTCTGTAACATTATCAATGTTAGGTTCACGGACATTTCCACATTACTGAAACTTACCCGAAACATTTCTGTAATGTTCTGCAACATTGCCGCAATGTTACAATGTTTCACGACTTGTGTTGCTAACGTATCTGAAACAATGTTGTGCTGTATGGGAAAGTGGCACAAAAAGAGACAAATTATGAAGTAGATGTGTTTTACCTTCTGTTTAACAGCCTCTTACGTGCATACAATGTGTCAAATTTGATTCCATATATATGGAGGTTTAACATTTAAGTGGAGGTGTTGTCCTTCATATCCTACGTACCGTGTGTCTCAAGTCGTGCATCATAAGATTGATTGTGAGTAGTTTTAGGTACTGTTGGAGATGTATAAACATGGGATTCCGCCTGCAGCTTGTACACCCCACCAACTTACCGAAAATAATTCAAAGTTTGAATATTAAAATGTTCATTTATATTCTCGTAATGTTGACGGAAAATTTTGATATTTCAAATTCAAAAATTTAGGAACTGATGAGAGTATTTCGGAATATCAACCAGGTCAGTTCCGGATACACTTTTAGAACTGTCAAAAACACCTTCAGGAACTGACGACTTCATTCCCGGAAACAATGACGTTAAGTCTTGGAAGACCATTCGGAACTATCCTGGTTGATGTCAGAGATAATCAAATCATAAACCACCAGAAAAAGTTCAAGAAGTATTTTTGGAAGATAAATTGCAAATTGTAAAGTCTTACTAGAGCAGGGGTTCCCAAACCTTTTAGTTTCACAGCGCCCTTAGTGTTTCAAGATTTTTCCGCGGCGCCCCAAGTCAGAATGTAGGCGGCCTCTCTAACGCTTGAACACTTAGTGCGGCTAGGTTGCTGCCTTAAGTTAAAAAATACACACATTTCAAATTCAGAAACATTTTCTGTAAAAAGTACTAAATGAGAACATATTTCGAGCAATCATATCTAGAACCATGTGTAGAGTAACAAGTGCCATTTCAGTGAAAATATTCGAACATTTCGCGGCACCCCTGTAAGCCAGCCAATACTTTGGGAACCACTGGACTAGGGGTTGGCATTTCCTTGAAGGTATTGGTTATCAGGAGCGTATATCCTAGGCCAGCTAGGATATCTGCGAAGCCTGAAGTCTAGAGAATAACATACAGGAGAAAAATTGATCAGAAATTGTAAATAATATGATTCATAGCAGTGAGATGATGCTGATTTCTTGGGAGTTGGCAACATGTATTTCTTGGGAGTTGGCAACCTGTATTTCTATTCATAGCCTAGGACCACGTGATAGCCCAGATCTTGGACTCTGTATACGCCACTGTTGGTTATGTACGAGTACATGTGAAGATACATCAAGTAGTACGTACATCTCTCAAACATTGAGAACGATGCTTTCATTCATCCCAGTCGAAAATACTTGTAGGCTTACAGATTTTTAGTCGGGTACTGCAGCTCTATCGTTTCCACCACAAATGCATTAACCTATGCACTGCCATTGTGCAAAAAAGGGCACGTTCTGCTTGCTGTAGATTGTAATTTTACTAAAGTTCCTATACACAATGCACCAAAAACCTACATTGCGAGCAACTAATTGTCTCGTATAACAGACCGTGGCCAGCAAACGCCATAAAATCTTCCATGTCCGGCCATTAACAGCTTTTATTGGCTAGGAAGAGATGGTTGAATGGGCCGCTTGCGAAACTAAAGAGTTTTCTGCGGTTTTTGGCCCAGCGCTGTAGTTTAGAGATGGAAAATACCTGAATCCCTAATGCAGCCATTGAGTTTTATGGTCTTTCCAGCACCTGTTGGCTTCACAATTTTCATTTTCGTTGCAGGCGATCGGCCACGTGAGCGGCTGCCACATCAACCCGGCCGTGACGTGTGGTCTCCTCGTCACTGGACACGTGAGCATCCTGAAGGCAGCTTTCTACGTCATCGTGCAATGCATTGGAGCCGTGGCTGGATCTGCAGTGTTGAAGGTTTGTATTATCTTAACCTTATCTTCGGTTATGTATTTTAACAAGGTATTAGATTTGTGGCCCCAGAAATAACCTCTAACCATCACTTGTAGGCTTAAGACATGCATTTACACCCAAAAGAATGCTACTGTTCAGATCACACACTACTTTCTATAAACAAGAAGGAATTAGTTCACCAATTCACATTTGCATTTATATGTATCCTTCGTAAGAAAAATACATTTTTGAGGATCCCCGTAGGATTTTCATTAAGGACATAACAATCCAGTCTTATTTTTAACACTAATTTTATCATCCCGTAACGCTGAACACAACATTGGTCAAATACAGCCCACTTCAGTTATTTCTAAAATTGGTTCAAACACGGCATTTAAATTATAAACTTTTCCATTGTTACAGATTACCGAGATCAGGAATTTTTTCTTGTTATATTTTGGACACTTGTAGGCAATATTTATAAGAATTCGCATCCTTGTCCCAGTATAAAGCGGTTCTTGAGGCTCACCCAGCCTCAAATAAATGGATACTTGGGGGCAACTCTGGAGGTAAAGACGGCCGGAGCGTGATGCTGATCACATCTCCAAAATGTGCTAGATCGAAGAATGTGTGCCTTACCGCCACATCTCCAGCACCTGTTGGCCTCACAATTTTCACATGGCATGGTGCAAAGTCCACGGAGAACTTTACCTTTATAAGTTTTCGATGAGTTGGCTGTACAAAAATAAGTTTTCTTGTAAAGTTTGCTAATATTTGTCATTCCTCATGTTATAGTTTAATGTGTACAGTAGTTTTGACAAAGAATTTCGGAATTCTCACTTTTTACAACATGAACGAGTTTCATAACTCGCTCCTTAAGTGTTTTAAGTGTTGAACTTGAATGTGCCAGATTTCTAAAAACAATTCCAGTTAAAATATGAAAGGAAACACTTTTTTTGAGATGTTTGAATGTTTAAATTCTGAATTTCCAAATAAATTGGATGAATCAATAATTATTGCAAGGTCCTTGTAAGTAAATACTTAAGTGTAAAACAAGAGTTTACTTAGATATTTCATCTTAGCTAAGATCTACGTTCGATCAAGAGAACATTGCCATTGTTGCGGAATTTTTAAATTCATGCATTTGTTTTACGAATAATGTGTTCAAAGACAAATAACTGCAAAATTATCTTAAGGGTGGTCCCGAATGTCTTTATCTCCTGCAGAACAATTTGCAGAATTATCGGAAAAATCTGCCATGGGGATTTTCTCCGTACGTAAATTGTATTACCAATTTGGGCTGAAAACCTATTTATCGACAGGAACTTGGTATGGAAATAACCGATGTTCTGAAACCTAAGCTTTTCGGCGCTAGCTTTTCTTCTGATAATCCTCTATGGGGCTCGTGTTGTCCACATTATCTGCTATTGGCCCTTCATCTATCTCATCCTATCATCAGTGCCCGCCCTACTTTGCTATGATACTCGTAGCGCTGCACTTCACTGGTATAATTTACCTTACTAGCTCAGCAGAGCTTGATGGTAACATTCCATAGTTCGGGTAGAAATACTGTGTTCCTTCCACTTTTATTTGTGAAGTCTGTTGAGCTCCACGTGGTTGTTCTCCCGCGATTCTGGTATTCCACAAGTATTAAAACTTTTTAAAATGAAAAACCGCTGTATATTCGACCGGTTACAACGAGAGATGCGTAAGCCTAATTTCCCGCTACGCGAAGCACAACTTGCTTCCGAAAATCTTACCGAACACTGCTAACTGCTCTCAGGAAAACGGTTATTCCTCTCCAGTGACTCAGTGGTACCAGCTAATATGAATTCTCAATACCAGAAAGTGGATAAACATAATGTATATGTTTGAACAGTACATTCATCTGGCACAGTGAATTTTGATATGTGATGGCAACAATGCAAACTGCAACGCATGATCTTCTATTCCACAAAAATTTAAACAAATAAACAATGGCGTCTGCCAAAAACATGAAACTACGAATAAATATAGGAAATTTAACTAAAAAATTAATAACTTAGACTTCACTAAACTGACTGAAATGAAACTTACAACGATCTTTAGAACGTTTTAGAGCGAATCAAACTATTGCTGTTGTTTATAAAACTTGCTTAAACCTGCCGCTATTTATACTTCTAGATATGTGTATAAAGTTAACAATGATAAAGAAGGCCATATTGGGAAATTGGCTGAAGGCATTAATAAAATATTTATGAACTTATACATGAATTAATAACTGTAAAATAAGTGAAACTATAATAAACTACAATAAACATGAATATATTAGTCATTATACAGGGTGACTGGTAATTAGATGTATTCCCTGAAAGGGGTTAAGTAGAGACAATTTCCAATAAATTTGACCGTATGATACCCCGTCCGAAAATTAGTAGTTTTCGAGATAATCGAATTTCAATTGTTTTTGAAAAAAATGACAATTTTCCACATAAAAAGATGAATTGAGAAAAAACTGCTCATTGTATGGAACTTATTTCAGCGTTTTCTGATAGCTAACAAATAAGTGGTTCGTTGAAAAAAAGTTTTTCCCAAATAACAATCACATGTAAGTAACGGGTGGGTCTAAACTTACAAGTGATGATAAAAAAAATGCACTCTTAGTTTACTTGGCAACGTATTAATAACAAAAATGGTATGACACGAAGCGTACAAATTACGTAAATTACTTCCTTGTGACATCTGCTATCCAACAAGGTACAAATGTTACTAACATTTTACATTTGTGTTCAAGAAATAATACTTCATTCATCTTCATGTGAATGGAATCAATGAACAATACAATTAAAGAACATTACACGTCTTGCTCAAAGTGGGCACCTCCGTTACGAATGCAGGCACGCAGGTTTTTACGGACATTTGTTCTCTTAACTCGTGATGTGATGGTGTCGTTGACGTGTTGACCAGCTGTTGAGATCCTCTCCCTGAGCTCTTCTTGCGAGTTTACCGGTGTCTTGTCATGTGGCTCCAAATGTAAAAGTCGCAAGGCGTCAAATTCATCAGGGATCGAGCTGGGCAGTCATCAAGCTGATAAATCATGTCACTTCTTGTAGCTAGAGGCACATCCTCCAACAACATTGCCATCCCGTTCCTCAAAAAAATGATCATAAGTGATGCCATTTAAGATTTGGGGCAGGAAAAATGGCTCGATGAAATGATTGTTGATGACGTCCATCCATACTTCTGCCTGGGTGTGCGACAGTGGCTGGATGAAAATTACCCAAAGAAATGGATTGGCCGAGGTGGCCCCATTTCCCTGGCCGACTCGATCCCCCGATTTCAAGCCTTGCGACTTTTACATTTGGAGCCACATGACAAGACGCCGGTAAACTCGCAAGAAGAGCTCGGAGAGGATCTTAACAGCTGGTCAACACATCAAGGACACCATCACATCACGAGTAAAGAGAACAAATGTCCATAAAAACCTGCGTGCCTGCATTCGTAACGGCGGGGCCCACTTTGAGCAAGACGTGTAATGTTCTTTAATTGTATTGTTCATTGATTCCATTCACATGAAGATGAATGAAGTATTATTTCTTGTACACAAATGTAAATGTTAGCAACATTTGTACCTTGTTGGATAGCAGATGTCACAAGGAAGTAATTTACGTAATTTGTTTGCTTCGTGTCATACCATTTTTGTTATTAATACGTTGCCAAGTAAACTAAGAGTGCATTTTTTTTATCATCACTTGTAAGTTTAGACCCAACCGTTACTTAACATGTGATTGTTATTTGGGAAAAACTTTTTTTTCAACGAACCACTTATTTGTTAGCTATCAGAAAACGCTGAAATAAGTTCCATACAATGAGCAGTTTTTTCTCAATTCATCTTTTTATGTGGAAAATTGTCATTTTTTTAAAAAACAATTGAAATTCGATTATCTCGAAAACTACTAATTTTCGGACGGGGTATCATACGGTTAAATTTATTGAAAATTGTCTCTACTTTAACTTCTTTCAGGGGATACATCTAATTACCAGTCACCCTATACTAATATCATTAAATAATATAACAGAAGTAATGACCAACTTGGTCATTGCAAGGTGAGTAGGGCGCCTGGGGCATACGCGCGGCCAATAACCAAAGTTTTTCTTCCTTAATCTAAAGTACAGGTGCCCTATACAATTTGAACATTATTACAATTAATGAACAATTAATAAATTTCTTATTACCTAAGCGCAATAAGCAGAACGTGTTGAAGATTAAATCCAACAACTATGGGAGGCTTATAAGTTACGAAACTATTGTTTCGGCAATTTCCGCCCCTTGGTGCAACGTTTGTATTTCATTACAAAACTGGGTGTGTTTAATATCAAATTATTTTGCCAAAGTTGGCTTTCCAGATTGATAAGTTCCAATCAATGAATTAGATTTCCAATCGAAAAGATTTATCCAAGTAAAATGAAAGGTAGAAGTTTGAATTTCCTTCCAGCAAGAACGTATTCGTATCTCCGAAACACGAATTCAACAGGAGCGGAAAGAGACCGAAAAGTTAAAGGAAACAATTTCGCCTTGTTTGCTTAGCAAGTGTTGAAGTGGGGAACCTATCTCTGCAATTGTAAACAGGCTCCGGGGCAGCCAGACAGGTGTTAGCTGACCTCCGCCGTAGCACATAACGGTGCATTACATCACGCCTATAGCGGTCGCAGCCACAGCCACTCATTCACTGCCTCGCCACGTCATGCGGTTTCCATAACAGACTGGAAGGTGGAGGGAGATGCGGCAAGGGCGGGCTTCGTCTAAGAAGAATAAGTGCCTTCTTAGGAGGATAAGCTATGGTTGAGGTGCCGTATTGCTCGAGGTAGAGCAGAAACTGAAAGAACAGGTCTGTTAATCTAAAACACCGTTGCAAGAAAAAACTACCTGAAGGGAGAATACAAAGTACCAGGAATTAGTGCAAAACTGCAGTCAATGTTGAACGACGATAAAAAAACATTGGTTTCCTCATTTAAATTGCTGGGAGCAGATTGTTTTAAATAGGATAAAAACCGCGAAGTAATCTGAGAACACAGATATGATACATATCTTAACCGTGTAGTCCCGTTTCGTCTAATTGCTTATCAGCAAAATAGGATTTTTAATCTGATCTCAATTTTAGATGAAACGGGATATCTCCTTTCTCCGAATCTCATTTCACCTATAGCTACTAGTGGAATGGGAAATTTTTCAAATAAAAAAAAATAACTGTCTTTGAACAGGGAGATACGTGCTTTGTTTTATGTTAATTCATCCTTAGCTCTCCTTCATGTCACACCTATTTAGGTTAGAATAGGTTGTTAGATTAGAGAAAACAAGAACAAGCGGCGGTGATGACACTCTGGATTGTGGGAAAACCAGCCGAGGAAGGTCTTAACATATGTCACGGCAGAAATGAACAGATAAGAAGCCTCGACGCAACGACACGACACCGAATCAAAAGTCCCTGACCACCCCTTATAAAATGAAAGGCCTAGGGAGAAACATTTTGGTGCATGTCATGACAACGTCTGCAATCTTTGTGTCCGCTATCATGGATCAAACTTAATTTCTTTAAATGTGAAGGGGGCATGTGGGGTATGGTTTTGGACTAGAATTTCGCCAGGAATTCAGTGCTGAAGTCGGATTTAATGATTGCAGCCAGCGTGTACTGAGAGGAAGATTGAAATTTTTATCATATATGTTGACTTTTCGACGATATCATACTCGTAATTCCTCCATCCAGAAATCCCATTCAACTTGACGTTTCACAATTGTCACTACCATGAATTTCTTTTGTTTTGTTGCTGTTAAGATGACTGGCACGATGTATTAAATTAAATTAGTTACGTAATGACCGTTAAAACTCCAAAACTGTCGTGGTTATTTTTACGGTATTTGTAGAGCAGCGGAAATTGACGATCCACGAGTCATTTCTTCAGTCAACTTCTTATCCTATAAGGTTCCAATGTTTCCCCTAAACTTATGAAGATTATTTTCAACACAGTTGTTTTGAAATGTGGGTTATTTCTTCATTTCATGGCCGAAATTCAATACTTTCTTTGCACGAATGACTTACTTGAAGCTGGCATTCGTGCTGGGGAAGTACACCTTCGGGTTTCAGATGACAATTTTTTCCTTCATCAGTTCTTGCTCTGCTCTTAGAAATCCTCTTCAGGTTCCTATATAAACGCTACCGACTGGCAACACTGCCACCAAACTGTAGTCAAGCAATTAACAGCGTCAACTTTATAACCTGTTCTACGCAGGAGAAACCCCAATTCATTAATTAACTGAATAATTTCTTAAAATCCATTTTCATTGCTATCTAATGAAGTTCGTGACTTCAGCGGCTACTGATTGAAACAACGAGAGAGTGGACATAATTTTAATTCAGCTCTATGTATAATGACGTGCTTAGAAAAGGGCAGTTGGGGGGTTACTAGTATTGGGCGATATATCGTCTGGACGACATATCGCGATATTGAAAACCTATCGTCCAGGAGACTATTTATAGTACCGATATTTGGCAATATACATCATGTTGACGATATCGCCACTATATTTTAACGAAATATATAGTGGAGACTATATAAAGATACGGGAAAAATATCGTATAGTATCGCTGTGACGATATTTTCATGACTGTCGTGATATCAAATTTCCGATATCGTCAATCCTTAGTTACATCCGGATCAAAGATGAATTTTGATCCGAATTTCCTTAACTTATACCTAAATGGTAAATTATGGTAAAAACAAGAATCCTATTATCCACTTTAGATTCAAATTTTTACTCAAAGCCTCAGCCATCCCCTACACCCATGCGGATCAGTTATTACTCCTAGTTTCTCTTCAATCATAATATATTTGCCAGAAATGACATTTTGACTGGTGTGCAATATTATTATTCCCTAGATATCTGTAAAAGTTTCTTCTTTATTCATATCTTGAACGTTACTTTCAAAACCCTACATAGATTCAACCTAATACTTTAAAATTATTTAATGTTAGTTCAGAGCAAATTATTCACTCCCCTTACATATTTCACACTTCCTTAGGTAAAATATTGCCTTCGAACACATTCATGTCAGCCCCCATGGCGGAGTGGTTAGCACATCGCGCTACAACGTCCCAGGTTCGAATCCCGGCCTGGGCATGGATGTTCGAGTGTGTCCATTCCTCACAAGAAGCGAAGTAAAATAAAGCACATCAAATTGTAAAGTGAAGAAATCGAACACATGCATGCATTGCAATCGTAAGATTGTCCAAGGTATTGGATCTTTGGTTATCGCCAGCCAAGCGGTTTTCGAAAATTCCTCTCCTTTGGAAAAACGATGATATTCAAAATTCTGAAAAATGTTAAACATAATTCTTCCTAGAACATTCACACGAGTATTCGTGTGGTGCGCTTCCACTGTTTGGATATTCTCAATAGTTTCTTCACAATAAAAAAGCAGGGTTGTTAAATGTTCAGGAACCCATAAATTGTAATAGATTCTATTGGGTTCCGTTGCAGGACGATCATTTTTTTTCGCATAATTTAAATTCGGTGTACGTTGCGTTTTGTTTAATTGAAAAAAGGTTCCTGGACCGTATTTAAACTGGTCCGTGTTTAAACTGATCCGGAGAAAGATGTTCCTGGTCCGTGTTTAAACTGGTCCGGAGAAAGATGTTCCTGGTCCGTGTTTAAACTAGTCCGGAGAAAGATGTTCCTGGTCCGTGTTTAAACTGGTCCGGAGAAAGATGTTGCTGGACCGTGTATAAACTGGTCCGGAGAAAGATGTTGCTGGACCGTGTATAAACTGGTCCGGAGAAAGATGTTGCTGGACCGTGTATAAACTGGTCCGGAGGAAGATGTTGCTGGACCGTGTATAAACTGGTCCGGAGGAAGATGTTGCTGGACCGTGTTTAAACTGGTCCGGAGAAAGATGTTCCTGGACCGTGTTTAAACTGGTCCGGAAAGGGGGGTTCTTCAAATTCTTTACACGTAAAAATGTTCTTTTCGGCCTAGAACTAAATTACACTTGCTGATTTTCTATTCCGGACTGGAATTGAATTTATTTACATTTCCTGGAAATTAACAAACCTGTGATTTTAAAGGATCCATACATTTCTAATGGGTTGTATTTGGATACGTAACAGGACGGGAACCTTTTTTCTTGCATAATTTAAATTAGATCGAAGTTGCGTCTGGTTTCATTGAAAAATAGGTTCCTGGATTGTATTTAAATTGATCCGAAGAAAAGGATCTTGGACCATAATTAAATTGATCCAGAAAAAAAAAGGTTCCTGGACCGTATTTAAATTCAGTCTGAAAAGGATTCCTGGAACATATTTTAATTGAGCCGGAAAAAAACATTCCTGGACCGTATTTAAATTGATCTGGTAAAAAGGTTCCTGGGCAGAATTGAAATACTTTATAGATAAAAATTTCTTTACGGTCCAGAACCAGTTTACGCTGACTGATTTTCTCTCCTGGACCGGAATTGAATTCATTTAAAACTCCTGGACCTTTAACAACCCTGTATATGTCTATTTTCCATCACATATATATAGACAACAGTAAACGCAAGATTCTCGAATATTCACGTGAATGTTCTAGATGAAAATTATAAACAATGTAATTTTTCAGATTTTGTAATATCAAAAGTCCAACACAAGTAGAGGAATTTCGAAAACTAGGAATGGACGATATCGGAAATTTGAGATTGCGATATATCTAGAAAATATCGCCAGACTATACGATAGGATATTTTTCCGTACCATGATATCGGCGATATATCGTCTCCACGATATATATCGTGACCATATATCGCAGACACGATAATATCGCCTGGACGATATTTTTTCAATATCGCGATATATCGTCGGGCCGATTCGACCAACACTAGGTGTGGCCTAAATCTACAGCGGTGGTAGAAGTTGCTATTGGAAATTTGCTATTAAAATTCTCTTATCGCGGTAGAGGTAGGCAACACACACAACGTCTAGCAAGTAAGCAAATATTTAGGATCTAGTTGCAACTTTTTTGCCGGTGACCGTACATTTAATAATTGGTATTTTTTTTTTTAAGGAAAGATCGAAACTTTTCTAACATTTGTTTTTTTAATGAATGTTTTAGTTTTTATAACGTGAATACTAAAGATCAAACTATTAATGCAGACCCATTATTAACGGACGTCACATTACGGGATCTGCTGCAGGTTTTTCAAGAAAATTGAACGGGAAGTAACCCAATGAACGCCCAGTTCGGTTCTCCATGCACGTGAGCGGAATCACCAGAATGCCTCTCCGAAAATTAAAACCGATCGTCCCGAACTACCCTGACCGCCTTGCTATAGATCCATCAAGCTTTCTGAAACCTCTGAAAATATGCGAACTACAGCCTTTCCCGTAAATTATCCTTGCGACACTAGCGCCAATGCTCCCATGCAGGGTTTCAGATGGTTTGGTGGATCTTATATAAACCCGACACACGATGCAATGTAGTTGCACACAAGTGCAATGTTTTATTTGGTGCTATAAACAGTTTTGTTGCGAAAAAAGTTAGCAAGAAAAGTAACTAGGAACTCATCCCATCAAAGTTCACAATGTTCTCATCTTCACGGGTAGATTATGAACACAGTATCGGTTTTTCCGTTCGCGACGTTTCTTCAGCTTCTTCCTGCCTCTTTTTCACATGCTGCAGCCATTTTCTTCAGTCCAACTTGAGATGTCTGGTGACTTGTCGGCCATATCCTTCTTCAGGGTATCTTTCCTCAGGGCTATTACTAACGGCACAGGAAACTTTCTGCTCATTCAGTGTATGTGACCTTCTGCAAGCCGCTCGTTCAAGATCGTGGCGAAACAAACTGGCCATTGCCTGTACGACCCATGCCTTGGGGCAAAAGTTTTTCCACATCTCTGTTCCCGTTATTTGCCATAATTGTCGCATTTTTCAAAGTAAACTAAAAAACAACAAAAAAACACTAATGTACAGTTAGAACATGAAACATTGGTTATGACATTAAAAAAAAGATGAAAGTTTTCCTCCCTTCGAATTCCAAGAACTTCCTTTCATCATTTGAGACACATGAGGACGTAAGATTGTGAACGGCGTGGAATCGAAACTTGTTTCATTAACAAATTGCACTGACGGCTTAAGTTGATACAGTACTTTTTTTCAACGCAGTTCATTTACCCCACAATTCTTCCTTAAAAGTTCTCTTCGGTCATTAACCTTTATCTGGAAACTGGTCCGATGACGACACTGGAACCTGAAGATGAATGACGTTATCTCTTGATAAATCACTTGCCTGATAACCAATGAAACCTTAAGCAAAAAAGCTTCTATCTTGCAAATTTCCTACGTGCGTGCGAGGGAAGGTATTCTCACATCACCTTAAAATAAATAGCTTTTGTAATGGTTACTCCTAAACTTGAAATACTGTAATATTAGACACAAAGAAATTAAGTAATATTTCGAGGATCTCGAAATCATCAGTTCATCATTCTTCCTTACTGACGCGATGTAATTACTCTACAAACGTGTAAAAGCGACGCATTGTGTTCCCACATAATGAAGGAAAGCCAAAATAAAATTACGCCTATCCCCGTGGTGGGGTGGTTACATCACGCTGAGATTCTTTTTTAATGTTCTCTAATTTTTTTATTTGATCCGTTTAGAGTTCACTTTGCAAATTTAGCACGACGCCAGGAGTCATGGATTCGGCCGTGCGCATAGTTCTTTGTAGGTGTCAGTCTCATCACTTCTCACCGTCGCGATTAGCCAAAACGACGTGAAATAATCTAATTGTCAATCAACAAATTTTGGTGCCGCCCCTGATATCAGTTTTACCGCTACAATACACACCTAACAATGCTGATATTTATATTATTTAATCTGCTTGGATGGCCAAAAAAGTTCAGCTAGTTTTATTTCTTACTAGGCTGATGCCGCCGCTGCGTTCAACCAGTTGCAGTGTCCGAAAGGCGCAAGACCGTACTTGACGTGAAAGTCTTTGGAATTGTACTTCTACTGCAGCGCCAAATACGATCAGTAGACAAAACTGACGACTCGTTGTTTTCCCACCTATTTTTCACCATAGAAATCATTTAGCATTTTCAAATGTTCTTATGCATAAATTTCCACACATTAGAACAACTACAACAAACTTCCTGGCCTAAACCTGTTAAGCCCGCATCACACGGACGGAACTCGATTCCCAGTAGGTATGCCCTAGTTGGCGCTGGACTGGCTACCCATTTGCTAGTTTTCGCCTCACACGATACTTATCAGCGTACTTGTCGATAGAATTTTGTTTCCATACTAGGGAAGTTGTAATGACGGCCGTGTGAGATGTAAACAATATCACTTCATATTTTTAAAAGCCGATAACTATTCAACCGAGAGGAATAACGTTTCGCATAAAACGTTATCAGGTACAAAACAATGGCGCTGCTTAAATACATACTTTACAACGTTTACTGTACACGTATGGAAGAATATTTTGTTTCAAATTTAAACACCGTTCACTCAGCATAGATGGTGTATGTAACTCAACGCGCCTTTCATGCTGTAGCTATACGTTATACATTGCTGGAGTAACTCGAAACCAGACAAAAACGTTCCTTTGCACACACAGATTATCTTCACATGGCGAAACTTGGCTCTGATTGGCTGTTCCACAGAATCCAGTCGAGGAAAGCAAGTAGCAATTAGAACATGTCCTATTCCTCCCAAGCAGTCAGCCAGGCGGCCATGATTGCTAAATAAGTTAGTTCAGCACCAACTAGGGCGTTCCTACTAGAAATCCAGTTCAGTGTGATAGGGGCTTTACTGACTTTCTACCTCCTTGATTTGAAACAAATGAACGAGTGTGGAAATCACGTGACCAAGTCTGCAACCGTCTGTGCTCAGAGCTATGGTCTCGATTGCTTCTGCACTTGACGTTTTCGAACTGTACTAGATTACGTCACTTCCGTGAAGACCATACTTCAAATCTGTAGTTCGTACCTTTCGGACAGAGACAGTATATTCTTGGCATTGCTAACGTCACTATATTATTTCTTAATGCCTTTAATTTCACACCATATGATTCTACAAGAAAAGAATCACGAAGGTGCTTGAAGCAAGAAAGGAATAGCAAGGTCGAACGGCAATTCATGAAAAGCGAATTTGTTTCCGTAAACATTGCTCATTGAACTAGATAAGTCCTGCAAGTCGTGTTGTGGCAACCCATCCTTCCAGCGGCAACGTCTCCCGTCCTCGTCGAGGCAGTGAAGTTCAAGGTCGCGGTTTGTTGTGAGACGACTGCCGAGGACTTTCTCCTGGTCATTGTAGCGTGTCGCTTCCTCATTGCGCTCTGGCCATCAGTCACGTGTGGCTGAACATGTGGGCGACTCGTATCAACATGAACACCGGTAGTGGATACGGGAATCTCAAACAATTTTCTCTGAAATCATTTCTGGCTAACGTTTTGTCAAACGGGAGGTTAACTATCCACTCCTTTGTTAACTGCATCGCGATATTGAAAAAATATTGTCCAAGCGATATCAACTACACGATATTTTGGCGATGTATATCGTGCCGGCCGATATATCGCCTACATCACAATACGAAAAAAATATCGTATGGTATAGTCTGTGACGATATTTTCTTGACGGTATATCGCGATATCAAATTTCCGATATCGTCCATCCCTTCAAGAGCCACAAGTCGCCTTGGGGACATTGCGTTGAGTGGTGTTCACGATATTTCTCAGACTGTTCCGGGTTCGAGTCTCGATTTGGAATAAATGTTCGTTTGTCTAGATTAATTTCATATAATCGTTTATCCTTATCGTCTCAATTACGCTGACGTGGAATAAAATCTGTGTGGAAAAATGAAAAATAAGACTATGCAATAATTATTTAAATAAAAAACCTTCCTAACATTATCGTAAACACCCCCTTTTATTTCTAAATGTCACTTTACACCCCCACTCCCACTGAGACGACCTCAAATTCTCGAAGATGGTCAGGGAAGACTTGATTCTCAATCTAATCCAGGAATGAAGTACAGTGAGATGCATAAGTATTACAATGCAAATTGTCCATGCCCATGTTCACGCATTTTATTTTACCCAATGAGTTTCAGGAATTGAGAATATGCCAAACCAGTTGCTGACAACCTTTGCACCTGCCCTACGTAAACATGTATACCTTAAAGACACGTAGGATACAAGAGAGAAATTAATACAAAATAGCCATGAACAATTTTCTGATCAATACTTGTACATCCGACTCAACACGTAAAAATACTAGTAATTTATTGAAAAAATATGCATTCATATTTGTTAATTCATATAAATTTCTTTCCCGGGTGTTTTAAATCTCAATTGTATGTAAAATTTACACTGCTACATACATTTTACAACCTAATGACGAAATAGTCCTTCCCGTCAATTAACCAATCAATTGTTTATTCTGCGCTATTGCGGTATGTGATTAATTCTTCAATAAAGCGTTAATGAATTACGAATCTTGGAGGAAAAGGGGGGGGGGGGGAATTAAAATGTCGGATTTAATAAAATACCCAAATAAAATCCAATACTCTATTTCAAAATTCCAACATAGATAAAATTCCGTTCTCTTGAGAAGAAACTAAATGAAATAATCTTATAAATTCTCTCTGGGTGTGATTCAATTTAATTTTGTTTTTTGCGTCGCTTTGCTACTTTCTCGGTTAATCGCAACTATGAAGATGAACTGATGAAATAGGATTATCACAGTAATACATACACACATTCCTTACCAAGTGCTCAAATTGGGAATCTGTCTTCGTTGCAGGTTGCGCTAAACAATTTGCCACGAAGGACGACAGTGTTACGAAACGTGAGGTCCTGTATTAACTTATGTACAGTCATTAAGCCTTTATATAAGGTCAATACACTTTGACCATTTAAAATACAAAATTCCATATTTACCATGGAAGTTCACGTTAAGCGTTAAGTTTACTAATATGTGTTAATCGACCCATCCTGGTTATAAACATAATTAGACAAATTTATCTAGTCTATATATTAGGGTGAGTTGAAAGTACAAAATGTTTGACTGAACTCGTAGTAAGAAGTAGCCCTCGCAGGTTAGGCAAGTAATTCCTATCCAAATTGCAGTTTCTCGGTTGTCAGACATAGTTCGATTCCTCATATTTTCTTAACAGGATTAGTGATACTGCATTTGAGATAAATTTGTACAAATAGTTCCTATACCACAAGACTCTTAACATTAGTATGTTACAATTCAAACTTTTTGCAATTACAACTCCAATATGTCGTAATCTACCTGGACCCACAAGGAATTTCAGAAAACCTGATTAGTGTTCAAGGACAAGAACAATCATAAAGGTTTAGGGTTTGAAAGACAGTATTGTAAGCTAATGTTAAGTTTCCTTATCTTATGTAATTCATATTCAATATTAGCACAGACAAATTAATTTTAAAGGAACAAGAGATAGCAAACAGTTTATAACTTTATCATATAAATCTAAACTTCACAAGTCATCTGTAAATCTTTGCTACCATATCCGTAATGACGCATGCTGAGCAATATACGTATGTTGATAATCAAGCATACAAGTCTTAATCTTAGCCCCATCAATTATCATATATTAGATTCAAACAGAGTTAAGTAAGCCGAAAATACATATAATTTGGAGATAATAATTTAGTCTAATCGTGCAAAGAAACACAATTCGGACTCAACCCACGGACTTGTCGATTAAATAATGATCCTAATGACTCTAGCCACGGCCATCTTTAATCCAAGGGAGGCCGGAGTCTTCAATTTGGCAACCCTGTAAACCGTGACATAAGCCGGCCGATTACTCGGAAGAAACATTAGAGAATGAACTTAGACGTAAAAAAGTAATAATTTTATGTAGTCTATTCATCCAGTAATCGCTTCATTCGCTCAAATTGTATTCGCCAGTGTATTCAACGTTATTTTTCATAAGTAAAGCAGTATCTTGTTAAGTTGTGAAAAATATACATTACATTTTTGAGCCGCATACTAGCATTTCACGGAGAATTCCGAACGTTTCACATGTGGTGAATTTAAATATCCAATATTGATTTCATTAATATTCTTAATTTTCATGTGAAAAAAAAAATAATTACGTCGAAGAGCTATAACCAAGACCTTTAAACATGTTTACGCAAAAAGCAAATTCCACGCTGAGAAGAGTTGAGTGCATGAGGCACCACACGCTAAGCTTTTACTTGTTATAAGTACAAGGGTTAAACTACAACACTCAAATAAGAATTCGGGGAACAATATAAACTCAAACAAACCTCTAGAGCATAAAACTGCCTAACCTAACAAACAGTAGAACACAAAAACACTAAATCCTTCACTGTAACATATCTCCGTAAGAGAAAAACAACGGAAATTTAACACATTCTAATTTCGAAATCATGCAAAATTATCCACTTTCTCGCAGGGAGTACATAGTCACCAGCACTCGGCATTATTTTAGCCTTGTACAGTGTATCTCAAAACTCTTATGACAACGAAATTTTAAACTAGGAAACCCAATTTCCGGAAGACATTGGTGGGTTGCGTCTAGACTTAGGCTCAAGCCAGGGTTGCCACATGCACAATAGATATTTATTCTTTGCACATTACATGTAGAAGGAGAGTTGCATCTACATTTCACATTAGTCAGATGCTTCTACCTGCTTTCAGGAGCGAAAGTTTGTAGGGTAGTGGTTACCTTTAAGCACTCTCAACCTGATGGTCGTAGGTTCAAACCCCTCCAGTGGCAGAAAATTTTCGTTAGTTTTTAAAATATCTCATTGTGTTCACTGTCCACGCCGTGTGAAACTGAATGATTCAGTTTGGAATTAACGATGGGGGGAGGGGAAATGTTAAATTACAAAATCTCCATTTCAACGAACTGAGAAGTGGAGAAAAATTGGATAATTCTTATAAATATTAAAATTACATTCATGGTTTTAGTGTTGCTCTACTCAGCCAAAAGGCATTTCGCACCGATCTAATACATTCTCCAATACATTTCAAAATGTTATTGAAGGTTTCATGTCGATAAATTGATAAATGCATCAATTCTTGACTCTGAGACGATATTTTCTGCAACTACATCTTCTCTCCTCTAGTCTCCAGTCCCTTCTGTTCTTCTCTCCTCAATCTTCTCTCCAATCCTACTCTGGTTTTCTCATATCGCGTTCCCTACTTTTCTCGCATCTTGTCTCCATCCCACTCTTCTCCACTCCTCTTTATCTCCTCTCCTGTCTTCGATTTAAGACTCCGTTGCACTCTTCTCTTCTCTTTTCGCTCTTCTCTTTTCTTACTCTACTCTCCACTCCCCTCTTCTCGTCTCCTCCACTCTCATCCCGTTTTCCTCCTCGTATCTTCTCTAGCTCTATTTTCCTCATCTCTCCTCGAATCTTTTTCCTTTCTCCTCATTACTTCTCCTATTCACTTCTGTCCTCTATTTTCTTCCCTCCTTTACTTTTCCTCTTCCCCTCTCTCCTCTTTTGTCCCCTTCAGTTTCCTCTTTTCTTTGTATAGATTCATCAGCAATGAAGTACTAGAAAATCGATTTTCTTTCTTTCAGAAAGTATTTCTAATATGCAACAAATGTAATACTGATTTTTTCTAGTTTTATACAATAATACTTAGATTTCTTTCGCGTATTTCATAAATATCTATTGTGCATGTGACAACCCTGAAATTGAGCTTAACTCTAGACGCAACCCACCAACGCCTTGTGAAAATTGGGCTGCCTAGTTTAAAATGTTGTTGTCCTAAAACTTTTGAGACACACTGTACATACTTCAGTCTCGATCCCATAACTACAGAGGTGGTAAATTGACAAACTACAACATGAAGTAATTCGAAAATCTGTAAAACATTGTTTTAACGATATATTAAATCCGATAAATAAGATTCGAACCTTGAGTTCGTTCTGATACTATGCATCTATGGTTTACTATCAAATATTTTCAACATTCTAATATCTAGCTACCTTCGATTGAGAGAATATATCCGTAAGGCATTCATGAAATGAAGTACTAACCTACGAAAAGACAACCTTATTACTACACGCGGATTACACGCCACTATTTATCTATTTTATTCTAGTCATTTAAATAAGATAATTTGTACAAGAACTTAATTAGTTTAGTTAATGAACAAAATACTAACATTATTTCTGTAATAATAAAGTTGTCTTGAAATTCAATTATTGTATCGCCTGGCTAGTAGTACAGGTGGCCCGGTTCTAAATCCTCATTTGGGGCTCGAATCATCATGTGGGGCTCGCAGTGGTGCTAACTCACCCCCCGAAAATTTCACCAACTGATATTTTGAAGCTTTTCATGGTGTATGTTAACCTCACAAGCAGTGTTGCTAACTCGGCGTAGCCTTTTATGGTGTATGTTAACCTCACCAGCAGTATTTCCAACTCGGCGTAGCCTTTCACGGTGTATAATTTTTTTAGCTTTTTTTTGTGTGTGAGTGTACATGTGTTTGGGCGAGGCGTAGCTTTTTACGGTGTATGTTAACCTCACAAGCAGTGTTGCCAACTCGGCGTAGCCTTTTATGGTGTATGTTAACCTCACAAGCAGTGTTGCCAACTCGGCGTAGCCTTTCACGGTGTATGTTAACCTCACAAGCAGTGTTTCTAACTCGGCGTAGCCTTTCACGGTGTATAATTACCTCACCAGCAGTGTTGCCAACTCGGCGTAGCCTTTCACGGTGTATGTTAACCTCACCAGCAGTGTTTCCAACTTGGCGTAGCCTTCTTTGAGGCTTGGGTTTTTTTTGCCAATTTATTCAAAGAAAATTCTACTATATAATTTTTTACTGGCTAAGCTAACCTACAAATAGGAATTGGCAGCACTGACGAGGCTCGAATTATTATTTGACGCTTGAAACAAATCGCTAAATATAAAATAAAATAACAATGCCTATGAACCTGTTTGGCTTCAGGAAGCAGGCTATGGAGGCATTCGCCCAAAGTGCACCGTCGCCACCTGCGAGCTTGGACCTGTTACCCTCCCTATTATCTAAACTCAACGGTTTGTTGATTATACACTTGAATAGCATCCTGACCCAGTACGACGAGGATGTGGGCAAAACTTTCTACATATTCAACAACAACTTGAATTATTACTAATTCCCCATCTCCGGCAAACTGCAGTTTGACATGAATCCCGAGAATAAAGGAGAGGCCAAAATTTCTTCTGGCAGGAACATCTATCGCATCAAACACGATAGGATGAACAGTGCCACCACGTACGATGTATCTGCTGGCGATCGTCTGTATATAGAGCTCTTGGACGACTACGACAAACTCATCCCTTTTTTCATAGAAATGAAAATTAGCTATCCTATAATAAATAACAATAATGCCTAACGATATTTTTGGCCACACGAAACGCGACGACCATGGCGACGAGCTTCTCATGCTCGACGTCAGGGTTAAAAAGCTGCGAAGCGATCTGCAGGCCCTACAGTCCACGCTCAACTCTAGCCTCCAGTCCGAGATAGCCAGCTTGCAGTCTCAGTGCTTGGACCCTGTACTCAAGATTGATGCAGAGCTAAAATCGCTGCTGCAAAAATACACCGACCTCGCGTCGATAGACAATCTCGACAAGCTGGCACTGAGTGTGGGCAATCTGCAGAACGAACTTCTGAAGCTGCAACAAACGCAAACCTCAGACGTTGAACAGCTGAAACAACGCTTGCAGGACCAAACAAGCAACATCCAGACCGAACTGCAAACTATCATCCAGAGCATTAAAACACAAGACGACTACGATCGCGTGAACGCTAGTATTGCTAAATTGCGCGAACAGTTTCAATCTTTCAAAATCCCTACGTTGGAAAGCATCAAGGCTGAGCTACAAACGGACGCTTTGCATGCGGCCATCAACGAAGTAAAAACTAAACTCCAAACGCTGGAGGATTTTATCGACAATTTACCGTCGTCTAGCGAACTGAACGCCATTGCCCGTAGCGTGGCCAACATCAAACTCCAACTTGAGACCTACGAGGATTTCGGGAAGCTGCAAGGCACCATAACCCATATTGAGGATGCTCTTGCTGTCATTAGAAATGATCTGGCGAACGTTCACGATGAGCTGGAAACCAAACTGCCGGGCATCAGGGATACACTGGCCAACGTTCAACAGCAAATCGCCAAACTGGAAAATCTGAATGCAGAATCCGAGTTGTCTCATTTCCATCACTTGATCGACGACATACAGACTAAGTTGGAAACCCTGCAACAATCTACTCCCACCCAGGATGACATAACACAACTGCAAGAAGGCATACGTGCTGCTGCCGATGCCTCTGAGTTGGACGCGGTGAAAAAAGCTTTGGAATCGCTCCAAAACACGGTAGCCACCCTGCCTACCTCTCAGGAATTAAAAAGCGTGAAGAGAACTCTCAACCGAATACTCAAATCTGACGACATCAAAAACATCCAATCCGAAATTGAATCGATACGGGGGTCTGTCGCGACTTTACCTACCAACCAGAACATCACTGAGCTGCATGAATTGTTTGCGGAAATTAGAACCCAAGTCCACGACCTTGTAATACAGAGCTCCAAGTTGACGCTTGTAGAAAGCCTGCAGCAGATTATTGCCAGCGTGAAAGAGCAAATTGGGAGTATCGAGGCAAGTCAGGAATCGACTATAGCTAATTTCAGCACCCAACTACATGACTTAAATGAAAAATTCAAGAGCCTTATTGTCGATGTAAAGATCAAACCAAACTACGACACTGTTGTTCATGCTATCGAGGAACACCTGGAATCGGTGAATGGTAGATTGGAGGATGTGGAGACGGAGGTTTGAACCAACGTAAACACTCTAAATGCCAGCATCGACAATCTCAAGTCTACGATTGTCATCGAACTGTACAGCATACCAAACAGAGAGTTCTCCTCCCCTTTCAATCCAGGTTACAAACTCTACATGTTGACTCCTGCAAAAGCTTATCATCAATTTTTCCTCGCTGGCACACTTCAGTTCGTCAAGGTTTCCTACTGGTCTTTGCCTCACGCAACCCACTACCCAATCATGACCGTGACGAACATTGGCGATGAGCCTAAAATAAGAGGAGTTGAGCTGGTCGATTTCACACACCCCGAAAGTCGCGAGACTGCCTATGCCGAAGATGCCACTCAAATTATCGACATAGAAATAGGTGACAAGCTGTATATAGAAAACCCAGCATTGTCTGCAGCCAGAAATCCCATTCAGGCTATATTCTTATTTTCGCACCATGTCTAGGCAGGGTATCGTGAACGAGCTGCATAAACCTGCACGACGAAACTACAAACGACTGGCGGTAGTGACCAAAGGCGTGGATGACCTTTGGCAGGCTGACCTTGTGGAAATGAGTAGCGGCAACCTAAAAAATTTACATAAAATCAACAAAGGATACAAGTATCTTCTTACTGTTATAGATACATTTTCAAAATTTGCGTGGGCTTTGCCCCTCAAGGCTAAAACAGGTGTGTGCGTAATGGAAGCATTCAAAACTATTTTCAATGAAAGTGGCAGGCGACCTCGATTTCTTCAAACGGATAACGGAAAGGAATTTTACAACTCGATATTTCAACAGTTTGTTCAGAAGCAAAATATTCAACATTACTCGACTTTCAGTCACATCAAAGCCAGCGTAGTGGAACGTTTTAACCGTACTCTCAAAACACGCATGTGGAAACGATTCACGCTTCAAGGTAACCACAAGTGGGTCAATGTGCTTCCGGAACTCGTAAACGACTATAATCACAGTTTGCATAGCACGATACGCATGAAGCCTGCCGATGTCAGCAAGTCTGATGAGGCACAATTGATCTCTACTGTTTATTGCCCCAAGTACCGGCCCACTAACAAAAAACCGAAATTCAAAATTGGAGACCAAGTAAGAATTAGTAAATTTAAGCGCATGTTTGAAAAAGGCTTTACCAAAAACTGGAGTACGGAACTTTTCACTGTTGCTCGGTTGTTACCCGGTAACCGTCACACGTATATAATAAAAGATAATCGCGACGAAATTTTGAAAGGGCGATTCTACGAGGAGGAACTCTCTAAAACAAAATACCCCAATACGTATCTTATCGAAAAAGTATTACGTAGAAAAGGTGACAAACTGTTGGTGAAATGGTTGGGACTTGAGGAAAAAAGTTGGATCGACGCAAACGAGGTGATTGTGTAACGGGTGCTTGGGATGTGGTGAGGCGACTACCAGATTTTCCCCCGGAGCGTCAGGCTAGGAAAAACGGCGAACTGTTGCCGGACAACATTCGCTGCCTTATTGTCGGACCTTCAGGGTGTGGGAAAACAACTTTACTTATTGATAATTTTCTTCTTGCTCCCGACTGGTTAGATTGGAAGAACAGGCACTTGTATGTTTTTTCCAAAAGTTTGGAGCAAGCAAAATATCAACAGCTGACAAAACTGTACGAAGGGCTGAGCATAGCTATTTTTGCCTCCGAAGTAATGCCACTAGACTGCTGCCATGAAAATTCGGTGGTGGTCTTCGACGATGTCATCCTGGAGAACCATAACGAAATTCGCAATTTTTTTACACAGGGGCGGCACAGAGGCATGGACTGCTTCTACCTTGCTCAGACTTTTTCTAAAATTCCCAAGCAGCTTCTCCGAGACAACGCTAATTTTATTTGCTTGTTTCGTCAAGACCACACCAATTTAAAACATGCTTACGATGATTATGTAGGCGGGGACATGAACTACAATCAGTTTTCCAAATTTTGCTCTTCATGCTGGAATCAAGATGATTTCGGATTCGCCACGATAGACATGACGAGGAAACCCAATGACGGAAAATACAGAAACAAAATAAACAACTTTCTAAACGTTGCGACGTTACAAGAAACGTCTTGACGTATTATAAATAACAAATGATGAAACGCAAACTCGCAGACGACAACTTGAAGCTGCGCGACTACCTGGCCAAACGCTTCAGGGGTTGGAAATCAGAGAATCGCGGAATTTACGAAGAGAAAAAGCGACAGGACCAACCTATTATTGATGCTATAAGTGGACTAGGTAAAGACATCAAAGATGTTACCGAGCAAAATAAAGATTTAATCAACGAGCTCGTGCCACTTGCTGCTCGAAATTATGCTGTGCCTACACCGATATCTAGTATTCACACTACCCCGTTCGAACTTGGAGCTGCACCTCTGAGACGTCAGGTTCTAGGCAGTACCTCTTCGGACAAGGTAGTTGAATTAGGTCCGTTGGCGAGAGATTACCTGAGCACTGGGAAATTTGAAAAGGACGAGGTGTTTGGATTGTACCCCTCTGTGGAACTTAACGAGGGTGTGGTTTGGAAAATTGGAAAGTCAAAAGTTACGTTCGAAGGTGACGACGTGAAAATTAATTTGGGCGAGAAGAACAGCTGGACTAGGTATCCTGGCACTGTGGGTCTGTGGGAACTTATCACCAAAAAGCAACCTAAAGATTACACAGACGAGGATTACCAAAGTTACACAGAAATTTTAATCATGACGGATGCCCTGTACCAAAACAACGATGCAACACAGAATCGCGTAAAATCAAGCAGTGGAGAAAAATACAGGAACCTCATCAAGCCAATATGGAACCAGCTCAAGACTGGCAGCGGTGTCAAACTCTACAATACCCTACCTAAAGAGTTTGTTTGGGTAGACGACGTAAGGAAGCTTGTAGATCGATTGCTGGTTATCGCAGGCGAAGAAAATGCAGGCAATCGCAACTTCCACAACGAGAAGGTGGGCATCATGGACATGATTAGCACCAAGCTTAGCAACTTTATTGTCAACGACAACAAAGGTATAGGTTACCTTATCAAAATCATCAACACCCTGCCACCAAAATTCTGGAATGTGGCCGAGGGTCGAGGTCTCGTGAACGACATCATCAACAAGCTACCCTTCGAGATGCACCTACCAGGTTACCAATACTGCGGACCGGGTACTAAACTGGAACGGCGACTGGAGAGAGGAGACAAGGGGGTAAATCTGCTGGATGCTGCATGCAAGGATCACGACATTGCTTACAACACATATACGAATTTAGATGCGCGTCACGATGCTGATAGAAAATTGGAGCATGCTGCGTTCGGGAGACTCGTCAGCAGAGACGCCTCGCTGGGTGAACAGGTTGCAGCATTGGGCACGACCATTGCCATGAATACAAAACGAAAATTGGGGTGGGGGCTGTAATTAAATAACATACAGTAAAAAATGTCTACGCATATAACAGACTTACCAACAGAAGTGTTATACAAAATATTTACATTTACTTTCGACGATAGTCACGAGAATGTTAAAAAGCTTATTGATTTAGTTAAAATAACACCACAATTTCGCTTGCCCTGTGAAATGCTACTTCTGGATTATCTGAGAAAAATAAGCGGTGTAAAATCTTCTTCTTCTCCCTATGCTCTTTTTCGGGCTGCTGATGAAAAATTGGCTGATAAGATGGACGAACTTCACGAGTGGAGACAGGGGAGGAGACGATATACAGACGACTGGTACGCTTCAAATGCAGAAACCAGTAGGATCATCGATCACCTCATCGCATTAGGCAATGCCGAAACTTTTTTCTATAAATAACACACTGTAAAAAATCTACGAGACCAAAAAAAAATACTTCTTCGATATGAGTGAAAAAATTAGTGACGTCCAGGCATTAAAACAAATGCTAAATTTGTCAGTCGAGTATGTAAAAATTCAGGAATTGGAAGTGGACAAACCTTACGCAATAACTTCCGGTTCAATTGTTGCAACCCAGTATGGTCCCAAAGTACGTCTGTTGCTCAACGGACAATACAGCCTATTTTTACCAGATCGATACGCTAGCATGTTATCCGACGAGAAGCTATCTATTTTAATCGAGAGTAAAACTCGAATCGTGTACAAGGGAACAAAAGAACTTCTTGGTAAGAAAACAAAGCACATAATCGAATTTGTTTAATAGCTGCAAAGTATATATAAATAACATACCGTAAAAAAATTACACGGGAGGGAAAACAAAAAATCTCTGAACATATATAAAATAACATACCGTAAAAAAAAAAAATTACATCATGAAGCCCAAGGGCGTCGTGTACCAGATACCATATTCGAATCTGAAAACGCTGGGTGCCCTCGATGGGTTACTCACCAAGAAACAACGCGAGAAGAAACGTTCATGCTTGTCTAAAGGACACGGAATAAAATTGCTGCTCAGCACTCCACAATTGAAAAAGTTGCAGCATTCGCGGAAGCAGCAGAAGATTGGAGGTTTCATATTCAGCATTCCGGCCATCCTGGCAGCATTGGGGGCTGTTGGAAGTTTGGCCGGCGGTAGCGCCGCCATCGCCAAAACCGTCATCGACTCGAAGAAGAACAAGGCCGAGCTGGAAGAACAGAAACGTCACAACCTGGCTATGGAGAAAAAGGGGAAAGGTGTGACCAAAAAGCAAAAAAGCAACCTCGATGCTTTGAAGAAATATAAAAAAAGAAAACACCCCTGAAGTTCCTTATTCCCAACGGTTCGATCAGAGATTCAATATCGAAGTTGGACAGGGCTTTTTCTTTTTTTTATATTTCTTCAAAGCATCGAGGTTGCTTTTTTGCTTTTTGGTCACACCTTTCCCCTTTTTCTCCATAGCCAGGTTGTGACGTTTCTGTTCTTCCAGCTCGGCCTTGTTCTTCTTCGAGTCGATGACGGTTTTGGCGATGGCGGCGCTACCGCCGGCCAAACTTCCAACAGCCCCCAATGCTGCCAGGATGGCCGGAATGCTGAATATGAAACCTCCAATCTTCTGCTGCTTCCGCGAATGCTGCAACTTTTTCAATTGTGGAGTGCTGAGCAGCAATTTTATTCCGTGTCCTTTAGACAAGCATGAACGTTTCTTCTCGCGTTGTTTCTTGGTGAGTAACCCATCGAGGGCACCCAGCGTTTTCAGATTCGAATATGGTATCTGGTACACGACGCCCTTGGGCTTCATGATGTAATTTTTTTTTTTTACGGTATGTTATTTTATATATGTTCAGAGATTTTTTGTTTTCCCTCCCGTGTAATTTTTTTTACGGTATGTTATTTATATATACTTTGCAGCTATTAAACAAATTCGATTATGTGCTTTGTTTTCTTACCAAGAAGTTCTTTTGTTCCCTTGTACACGATTCGAGTTTTTACTCTCGATTAAAATAGATAGCTTCTCGTCGGATAACATGCTAGCGTATCGATCTGG